>NW_007248608.1:116079-116678 GCF_000164805.1 Carlito syrichta
GGGCACGCGCTTTCCAGGGGCTCGCAGAACGCCCGCGTGACTCAAAGTCTCGAAGAAAGTTGTTAACGAGCTCTAAGAAACGTCGGCCCCCGGGGTGCTGTCTCGGCCGAGTGGGACCGCTGTTGCTATTTTTGTTTCCCCGTGTGTTTTTCCCGTATGGTAAACGCGGCGGCATCGTGGCTTAAAACTCGGGTGGTCGTAACATGCCTTTTTAAAAATCCAGTTGGCCAGAGATCTATTACATCCGTCCTTGGAAGAGGAGAAGAAAAAACATAAAAAGAAACGTCTGGTTCAAAGTCCAAATTCCTACTTTATGGACGTGAAATGCCCAGGTAAAGCTTCAAGTCTGAGTTCCTTCGCCGGGAAACGCTCGGGCGGGCATGGCTGGCGTGGTGTGCACAGTCGGATACGGGGGAGGTCCCCGGGGAGCGCACGGGGGACTGACGAGTGGGAGCGGGGGCGGGCCCCGGACCCAGCGAAGTGGGGACCAAAGGGAGGCCCAGGCGTCGCACTGGCTTACCTCATCCTCGATGGCACCCCACGTCTTTAAACAGAATAAAAAGTAATTGGAAATATTATAATGAACTCGCTCAAACTGG
>NW_007248608.1:116839-126065 GCF_000164805.1 Carlito syrichta
GGGGGGGCTCGGGGCATGCGCTGTTTGATCTGCTAAATCTTTAAGCTGCTCAGAGGATACGTGTCCGTTTCACGAAACGGTGAAGAGAGTCGCCGCTTGGACGCCGACTGTGCTGCCGGGATGGTGGCATTGGCCGGTTTGGGGGGGGCGGGGAGTCCACCTGGAGGCGGCCTGGATGTGAAGCGCACGCTGGACTCTGAAGCTGTCCTGGGGGGGAAACAAACTCATGTTGATTACATGTTGAGAGGATAAGGTTTTGGAAATAACAAGTTCAATAAAATATATTACTAATTAAGCCTGTTTCTAAAAAACAAGTGGCCACTAGACAAGTGTATGTTGCCAATGTGGCTCCCTGCTGCACGGCACTGAAGTTCTTAGTTTTTTCCCGTTACTAGGAATATGCTGAACAGGTGCTTTGTTTTCTGCTTTTCGCTTTTGACGTTGCCCTTTTTTTTAGGTTGCTACAAGATCACCACGGTGTTCAGCCATGCGCAGACAGTGGTTCTTTGTGTGGGTTGTTCTACAGTGTTGTGCCAGCCTACAGGAGGAAAGGCCAGGCTCACAGAAGGTATATCCCTTGGCATTTTCTAACCCCGTGAAGAGAGTTTATGATTATAACTGTCTCCATCATCTTTACCAGAAAGTTTAGAGAAATTTCAAATTCACGATGACCAAAATAGTTTTATCTTTTTTTATGTGCTTGTTGAGTAAAGGGTGCCCTGTTCAACTGGAGAAGCATATACTCTTGACTCCTTTAACTTATTTTTCTTAATTTGGAACACCCAGTTCTTTTGTATTTGTTTAAATTGCTTAACTTGGAATAGATGAAAAATAGATCAGATTGGAAGCAAGAGAATAATTACATATAGTAGGACAAGTTTTTTTTTTTTTTTTTTTTGAGTTGGCATCTCTGTCGCCCAGATTGGAGTGCAGTCAGCCTTCCAGGTAACTGGAACTACAGGTGCATGCTACCACACCCGGCTTTTTGCTGCTTTTGTTGTAGCTACGAGGTCTCACCAAGTTGGTCAGGCTGGTCTCGAACCCCTGAGCTCAGGTAATCCTCTCTCCTTGGCCTCCCAAAGTGCTGGGATTACAGCCTTGAGCCACTGCACCCTACCAGGCAGGGTTTTTTTTAAACCATAGGATTTAAATTTTTTTCTTGTAAGATTTTATTTTATATGTATTTGATACATATGACTTAAGACGGTTTTTATCATTGCTAGCTAAGCAACAGGTAACTAATTTAAAACAGGTATAAGTTAAAATGCCAGAGGTTTTATTTTTATGAACAACCACTTAATGATTAACATAGAAATTTTTTTTTTTTGAGTAGGAGTCTCACTGTCACCCAGCAGCCTCAGTCCCCGCAGCCTCAACCTGCTGAGCTCAGGCGATTCTTTTGCCTCAGCCTTCCACATGACTGGAACTACAGGCACATACCACCATGCCTGGCTAATTTTTTTATTTATTGTAGAGATGAGGTCTCGCCAAGTTGCCCAGACTGGTCTCAAACCTCTGGATTCAGGTAATCCTTTCACTTCGGCCTCCCAAAGTGCTGGGATTATAGGCGTGAGCCACTGCACTCGGCATATAAAAATCTTTTTGATTGGTCTTTTACTTTAGTGAAGTAAGAAAAAAAATGACATATATAGTTTTTTGTAGTGACACTAGTAGCTTTAGAATTCCATAATGGTACTTGAATTTTACTTGTGATATTTTGGGAAGCTGTGAATTCCATGTTCTCACTGGAAGAGTTACAAGTGGATTGGCAGCAAATCCAAGATCTAGTTGGTTTGACCTGGGGAGAACCAAGTATGAAATCAGTATATGCTATTTAAGAGTAACATTGTGGGCCGGGCTCAGTGACTCAGCCTGTAATCCCAGCACTTTGGGAGGCTGAGGCAAGTGAATTGCCTGAGCCCACGGGTTCAAGACCCACCCGGGCAACTTGGCGAGACCTTGTCTCTATAATAAATCAAAAATTAGCTGGGCATGGTAGCACACGCCTGTAGTTCTAGCTAGTTGGAAGGCTGCGGTGGAAGGATCGCTGGAGCCCATCAGGTTGAGGCTGAGGTGGCCAGGAGCATGCCACTGCACTCCAGTCTGGGTGACAGAGTGAGACTCCAACTCAAAAAAAGAAAAAAAGTAACATTATGGCTGGGTGTGGTGGCTCACCCTGTGATCCCAGCACTTTGGGAGGCCGAGGCGAGAGGATTACCTGAGTCTGTGGGTTTGAGACCAGCCTGGGCAACTTGGTGAGACCTTGTCTCTACAATAAATCAAAAAATAAGCTGGCATGGTAGTACACACCCGTAGTTCCAGCTACTTGGAAGGCTGAGGTGGAAGGATCGCCTAAACCCAGCATGTCAAGGTTGCGGTGGCCGTGAGCATGTCACTGCAGTTCAGCCTGGGCTACAGAGTGAGTACTCCAACTCCAGAAAAAAAAAAGTAGCATTGTGTTAAAGTGTACTTGTAAGGTTTCTCAGAACTTTAAGTCATGTAATGATTTTGAAATTTTGTGTCCGCTAACAGATAGTTCAAAGGATGCATCTGTACCAGAGTTTTCCCAATAGATCTTAGAAGAGCTGTAATCAAAATTACTTTCTTAGGAAAATTATTGAGAATAGCTTCTAAAAATTAAGTGTGATCTTCTAACTGCTTACATAGAACAGTTTTAACTGTTGAATTCAGGCTCATGGTTGTAAATAGACTCGATTATCGCGTTTGGGAGACTGGAATGACTGTATTCTGATACAGTCATCAGAACAAACTCAGACATAATAGATTGATGCAAATTTCTGGCATAAAAGGATAAATCTATGAATATTAATCTATTATTCCTAAAACTTTAGTTTTTTACTTAAAAAGTACTTTTGTCACTAAAATTATACCAAAGTATATCTGCTTAATAGACTCTTGTGATTCCTTTGCAGGGTGTTCATTTAGAAGAAAGCAACACTAATGGCTCGCCCAATTTCCTGAATTTGTGTTCTCACAGAAAGCCTTATCATAAGTTCAGTAATTCTAGTTAACCTACCAAGACAATGCAATTACATTTGATTTTGTAAAGTATATAACAGTGATCTCCTATTTTGGTGTCAGTTTTTCAATAAAGTTTGATTATGGTCAAATATACCCCCACTTTTTTCTTTAAAGTATGTGTACGTCATACATTTACATATACTATATATGTGAATTTGATTTAAATATGTTTTAAAAACAATCACAGCATAATGCCTTGTATTGATGTGGCCCTGCTATATACTCTATAATTAGCACAGTAACTGCTAGCTGGGGTCTGAGTTATTGGAAGCTCCTTTTTGGGGTAGAAAATTTGAGAAGAAAAATCAAGAGTAGCATGATTGACCCCTAGAAGTCCTGGTTGGGAATAGTAGATGGTGTTGGATTCTCCATTCCGGACAGCTGAGCACTCCTGACTACAGATGTGTGTTGAGTGGCTCTGGGACCTCACTGTTGTTCTCATAGTTTATGAAGTAACCCTGGGGAACCGGGAGGGGAAGTGTACTTTTCCCTCCCTAGCCTCTGTGTGTACTTCTCATGGGACTAGAAGATAGTCGAGCTTTTATATGACTTCTATGTGATGTGCTGCCCTAAGGCAGGCACTTAAGACGGGTGTTTGATATCAATAGATGGTCCTCCATGTATACCCTGACTCTGAGCAACTGAGCCTTCAGCAAACTGTTTATATCAGAAAAGTTGCACAAGAAAAATGACAGGAAGTTCTGGGATATATATAATATATGACGACCCAGAGGTTCTCAGACTTGTTTTATGGCATCTTTAGAGTCTCAGTAAGTTTTTCATGTCATTCTTTGGCAAAAGAATACCGAACAGTTATATTTATTAAGTAGTTAGGTTGCTGTAATCATTTTTATCTCATTCTTAAGTCACCAGTTTGTGTGTGCCTTTGGCCTCTGCAATTACTCAAAATAGGGATCAGGTTGGACACCGTTGTCCTTATTTCTTCCGTAATGACTTTTGCTGGTCCTTTTTATCAGTGTTGATAAATGCCATGATATGCGCCAGACCCCAGCTTCACAAAGAGATGACGCCATCAAAAGGAGTGTTAAAATGGAACTTCCTGGAACCTGGTAGTTCACACATGGTGTCCAAGAGATGTCAAGTACCAATGATTTTCCTGAGGTGCTTTAAGGCACCTCAGCTTGCCCAGTTCAGGAACCTCAGCTATAAGAAAAACCAGGGGATGATGGCTTTTGCTAGAGAAGGAATAAAACCCATGATAGGAGCTAATCCAGTGGGCAAACCCTGAACGTTTCCTTGGAAATAGTATTCAAATACTGGCCAGGTGCAGTGGCTCAGGCCTGTAATTCCAGCACTTGGGAGGCCAAAGCAAGAGGATCTCTTGAGCCCAGGACTTTGATACCAACCTGAGCAATACAGTGAGGCCTTGTCTCTACAAAAAAGTTTAAAAAGCTGGGTGTGGCGGTGCCTGCTTGTCCCAGCTACTCAAGAGTCTCAGGCGGAAGGATCACCTGGGCACAGAAGGTTGAGGCTGTAGTGAGCCATAATCATGCCATTGCATTCCAGCCTGGGCAACAGAGTGAGACTCTTGATTTAAACAAGAAAGAAAAAGTATTGTACTTTAAAGAACACATCTAAGGGATTTGCCATACACATTATTATTTGCTAAGTGATTTAAATACTACATATTGACTTCATTTTAAAGTAAATACATTTTTAAAGGAAATCTTGCTTAAATGGAAAAACCTGTTACATAAAGATAGCTAAAGATAAAGTAAATTTCTTGACTTCTGGCCTGATCAGATGACAAATGGTTTTCTGGTTGCTCCTGTAAGTCATCTGATGAAGTCTTAATTTTTTTCTTGGAGATAATAATTCAGATACTGTAAAATTCAACCTTTTATGATGTAAAATTCAGTAGTTTTTAGTACAGTCACCAGGTTGTGCAACCATTAACATTGTCTAATCCCAGACCATTTCCATCACCTCCAAAAGAAACACCTAGTAGCATGCACTCCCCATTCTTCCCTCCTCCCAGCCCTTGGCACCCACTAGTCTACTTTCTATCTCCATGGGTGGAAATTTCATATAATAATATTTCATATAAATGTAGTCAAACAATAAATGGCCTTTCATTTAACATAATGTTTCCAAGGGCTACCATGTTGTAGCATGTATCACTATTTCATTCTCTTTTATGACTGAATAATATTCTGCTATAATATACAACATTTTGTTTATTCATCAATTAATAGATATTTAGGGTCAGGCACGGTGGCTTGGGCCTGTAATCCCAGCACTTTGGGATGCCAAGGTGGGAGGATTGCTTAAGCCCAGGAGTTTGAGACCAGCTTGGGCAACATAGTGAGACCTGGTCTCTGCACGCCTATAATCCCAGCAATTTGGGAGGCCGAAGTGAGAGGATTGCCCAAGCCCACGGGTTCAAGACCAGCCTGGACAACTTGGTGAGACCTCATCTCTGCAATAAAAAAAATCAAAGAATTAGCCGGTTATGGTGGCACATGCCTGTTGTCCCAGCTACTTGGAAGGCTGAAGGGGAAGGATCTCCTGAGCCCAGCAGGTTGAGACTGCAGTGGCCATGAGCATGCCACTGCACTCCAGCCTGGGCGACAGAGTGAGACTGACTCAAAACAAAAAAAAAAAATTTGCCTATTGCACCACTTGACATTCCTACTAGCAATGCACAGGGTTTCAATTTCTCTACATCCTTGCCAACACTTGTTATTTTTTTTATTATAGCCATCCTAGAGTGCTTGTAAATCATAACCATAAAACCTTACTGTGGCTTTGGTTTGCATTTCCCTAATGATTAATGATGTTGAGCATCTTTTCATGTGCTTATTGGCCATTTGCATAACTTTTTTTGAGAAATGTTTATTCAAATCCTTTGCCCATTTTAAAAATTGGGTTGTTTATCTTTTTATTGTTGGATTGTAAAAGTTCTTTATATATTCTAGATATGAGTCCCTTATACATATACTTGCAAATATTTTCTTCCATTCTGTGGGTTGTCTTTTCACCTTTTGTCCTTTGAAACACAAACATTTAGTTTTTATAAGGTCTAGTTTATCTATTTTTTTCCCTTTATTGCTTATGTTCTTTGTGTTGTATCTAAGAAACTATTGCCTAATCTAAGGTCACAAAAATTCATGCTTATGTTTTTTTCTAAGAGGTTTATGGTTTTAGTTCTTACATTTAGATTTGACCTATTTTTAACTAGTTTTTGCATATTGTATGAGACAGGGGTCCAGCTTCATTGGTTTTAATGGTGCATAATAGTCCATGATATGGAAATGCTATTATTTATTCAGCATTATCCTATTGATGAATATTTAGTTTCTGTTTTTTTTCCCCCTACTCTAATCAATGTTACTATGGTGCTTCTATTTTTGTGGGTCAGATTTTTAGGAATGAGATTGCTGGCTGGAAAAGTAAACGTATTTTTAATTTTAACAGGTGTTGCCAGATTGCTTTCCACAAGCAATAAAAGAAAATATTCTCCCATTCCTCATCTCTTCCACTAGTAAATGTTAATCTCTAAGTTGCTTGCCATTTTAATAGTTTAATGTTATCCTAATTTGTGTATCTGATTACCGAGGAGTTTGGGAATGGAAAACCAGAATAAGCTACTGTCTTCCCAGAATTCCTTCTCATTTGCTCAAAAAGATAAACTTCATATTAGAAATAGGGCTAAAAATAGTAGGAGTATAGTTTCCTATTGCTGCTGTAACTAGTTACCACACACTTAGTGGCTTCAACAACAAAAAAATTATTTAAAGTTCTGGAGGTCAGGCCGGGCTCGGTGGCTCAGCCTGTAATCCCGCGCCTTTGGGAGGCTGAGGTGAGTGGATTGCCTGAGCCCGCGGGTTCAAGACCCGCCTGGGCAGGCGAGACCTCATCTCTACAATTAAAAAAAAAAAAAAAATTAGCTGGGCGTGGTAGCGCATGCCTGTAATTCTGGCTACTTGGAAGGCTGAGGCAGGAGGATCACCGGAGCCCAGCAAGTCGAGGCTGTGGTGGCCGGGAGTGGCCACTGCACTCCAGTCTGGGCGACAGAGACTCCAACTCAAAAAAAAAAAAAGTTCTGAAGGTCAGAAGTCCAAAACCAAGGTGGGGCTGTGTTCCTTATAGGGACTCTCTGGGAGAGGCCGCCCACATTCCTCAGCCCCTGGCCTCCCATCACTTCGGCCTCTACTATTACCCGTCTTTCTCTGACTGACCTCCCTCCTTCCTCTTATGAGACCCTTGTCCATTGGGCACACCCAGATAATCCAGGATAATCTCCCTATTTTAAGAGTCTTCATTACAGCTGCAAAATCTCTTTCACTATGTAAGGTAGTATACAGGGGGTGCCAAAAAATGTATATACATTTTAAGTGATGTTATCTAGGTATTATTTTTCAAAATTGAATTGAATTACGGTAGCAACGTGTAGTATGGCACTTGCGCAACAGCGCTTCCACCATTTTCTTTGACTGTCCAGCCTGTCACATGGTGACACTAGTATTCGTTTGACCAACACCGTCTTTTGAGTGAACGTCATACTTGGGTTCTGGAAATCTGGGTGTCAACATCTTTAGAGGGTCATTCTGCCTACCACAGAATACAACGCTATAAAATTCTACCCCATATTTGGAAACTGAGATTCTGGAAATTATGTCTGTCATTTTCAATTGAAAAAAAACCCAAAACAACCCTCCAATCTTTGTCTGGAAAGATTAGAGTTCGTTATTGCATTTTACAGAGAAGAGATAGCTTCTATAGAATAGGACCTTGGATCCTTTCAGGAACTTACAGCTACATTTTCCCACAAGTAGAGGCATAAAGAATGATACCAAGTCATGGTGTTGACTAATCCTATTTCAAAGGAGATGCCAGAACAACACATTGTCTCAGTTTATTTCTGTTCTACCTATTCTAGCTCGCTTTGTCCCTGCTGCACCAGGTCTGTTTTTATCCTTGTGCAAGACGAAACTTCGCCTTTGAAAGAATTTAGGGGAAATAGGCCTGACAAATGTAGTTAAAAGCCTACATTTCCGCCGGAGCCCCAGCAGGTCGAGGCTGCAGTGGCCGGGAGCGGCTACTGCACTCCAGCCTGGGTGACAGAGTGAGACTCTAACTCGAAAAAAAAAAAAAAAAAAGCCTACATTTCTCTGTTTTGTTTTGTTTTGTTTTGTTTTGAGTTGGAGTCTCATTCTGTCGCCCAGGCTGGAGTGCAGGGGTGCGCTCACAGCCACCACAGCCTTGACCTGCTGGGCTCCGGTGATCCTTCCGCCTCAGCCCTCCCAATAGCTGGAACTAGAGGTGTGTGCCAACATGCCTGGCTAAGTTTTTTGATTTATTGTAGAGATGAGGTCTCACCATGTTACCCAGGCTGGTCTCAAACCCATGGGCTCAGGCAATCCCCTCTGCCTCCCAAAGTGCTGGGATTACAGGCCACCACACCCAGAAACAGACTACGCTTCACATTTTCCCCAGGGAAGTAGTTTCAGTCTCGTTCTGTAGGAACAGAAATTAGAGCTGGCACTGCCCCTGTACCCAGAGCCCAGCAGGCCCTCATCTTCACCCTGCTCAGTGTTTTGTGTCTGCAAAGGTCTTTTTAATTTTCTCATTTCACGTTCCATATTTCATGCTATGTGTTTAGAACAGAAGGGGTATGTATGGTGTCATCTTTGTCTTGTCTTTGTATTAACTTTAAAGTTCTTTATTTGCAGTCAGATTAACGAATTAAAATCCCAACATATTTTTATTCATTTTATGTGACTAATTTTTTTTTTACTAAATACTGCATTGATAAAATTCATGTCATTATGTGTAACTTTTAGTGGATTGGTAAATGTTTAGAGATTTTTTTTTTGTTTTTTGTTTTTTTCATTAATCAGTATTTTTTATTATGGTTTTGTGGGGTACAGTTAAGGGTTAGGTGTACAATGAGGTTTCATTCAGGCACCCTGTAGATAAGAAGTGTTTTCCCATCCCCCGACAGATATTTGCTACTGTTAATCCCCTCCCCCTCCCCCCCATAGTTTCCCAGTATCATCCGTCATTTTCTCATAGTATTGCATTGGATGTTCAAGGTCCATTATATGAGTGAGAACATGTGATATTCGGATTTTTGTTTTTGTGAGAGGTCACTCAGTATTATAGACTCTAGTTCCATCCAGGTTGCAGCGAAATTCATGATTTTGTTCTTTTTTATGGC
>NW_007248608.1:126213-154540 GCF_000164805.1 Carlito syrichta
TCTTTTTTATAGAGTGATTTGTGTTCTTCAGGGTATATTCCCAGTAGGGGGATTGCAGGGTCATATAGAGATGCTTTTTTTATGGGAAAGCAGGATAATGGTTAAAAACAGGCTTTAGACTTATATATCTAGGTTCAAAACACATTGTAGTTAATGGTTTGTGACCTTGGGAAAAATAAGGATAATAATTTCTACTTAATAGAGTTGTGTTGAAGATAAAATGAGAGAGCATATACAAAGTGCTTAGCACAATGTCTTTTACACACAGATGCCCTGTTACTAGTTTGTGTGTGGTTTTTTAAAAGTAAAAAAGATCATGTCTATTCAAAACAAGTACTTTCGAGTTCCAACTTTTTCTCTAAAGTTTTTTATCCACCTCACCGCCACACTGGAGCATAGTTGTGTTTAATTTTGCTGCAAACAAGCCACCTCCAAATTTAATGGGTTAAAATAATGATAAATTTTTATTTCTCGTGTGTGTGTGTGTGTCTCGAGTCGGGGTCTCACACTGTCACCCAGGCTAGAGTGCAGTGGCAGGATCACAGCTTGTTGCAGCCATGACCTTCTAGGCTCTGGCAATCCTTCCACCTCAGCCTCATCCTCCTTCGTAGCAGACACACACTACCACCCTGGCTAATTTTTTTGACGTTTTTGTAGAGACGAGTTCTTGCTATGCGGCCTAGGCTGGTCTCAAACTCCTGGGCTCAAGCAGTCCTCCCACCTCAGCCTCCCAAAGTGCTGGGATTATAGGCATGAGGCACCATGCCCGGCTGTGATCATGTGTGTTAGCTGGCTGCTCTGCTGGCGTCACCTGGGTTCACTCATGAAGCTGCTTCCGCTGGTGGCTCACCTGGCCTGGATGCTCCAAGATGGCTGCAGCCACAGGTCTGGCAGCTGGTGCTTGCTGTCAGCTGAGCATCTCAGTTCTCCCTGTGGCCTCCCATCCTCTTGTGAGCTTGTGTGGCTTTCTTGCATGGAGTCTAGGAGTAGTGTTCTCAGATGTGGAAGACAGAAGCTTGATGGCCTCTTCAAGCCTGTGCTCTGACGCTTGGGCAATATTGTTTCTGTCAATTCTGTGGATCAAAAAGCAAGTCACAGAGCAAGCCCAGATTCCAGGGAGTGGAGAAGCTGTGTCACTGATGGATAGAAAGGGCAGCACTACCACAGTGCACACTGGAATGGGAGGAACCTGCGGCCATTAAAGAAAACGCTACACTTTGGAAGAACTCCAATATTCACCAAGGTGACTTATTCCCTGATCCAAGAGGAAGGCCAGTCAGTTCATTTTTTTTTTTTTTTTTTTTTTTTTTGAGTAGGAGTCTCACTATCGCCCAGGCTGGAGTGCAGTGGCATGCTCAGGGTCAATGCAGCCTCAACCTGCTAGGCTCAGGCGATCCTTCCGCCTCAGCCTTCCAAGTAGCTGGAACTACAGGTGTGTGCCACCATGCCTGGCTAATTTTATTTATTGTAGAGATGAGGGCTCATCAAGTTGCCCAGGCTGGTCTCAAACCCCTGAGCTCTGGCAATCCTCTAGCCTCTGCGTCCCCAAGCGCTGGAATTACAGGCATGAGCCACCACACCCAGCCTCACAGCCAGTTCTTAAAGAAATGCTGTATTGTCCCTGGTCCGAACGAGCACAGACTCTAAGTAGGGAATTTACATGAGAGACAATCCAAACAGCTGATGGACATAGGACAATATGCCTAACTTCATTAACAATGGGTAAATGGAAATAGAAACAATCCAATGCCATTTTTTAATCCATTGTATAGAAAGAAATGAAAAGTTAGATGGTATAGTGTTGACACAGAAAATACGTATACAAGCAACATAATTAGGTTGTCATATAAAATTGTTCATATTCAAGTCTTTTTGACCTGTAAGAAAAGCAATTTCCTATCGTTCAACCCAAGAAAGGAATATTTCTTTTTTTTTTTTTTTTTTGAGTCAGAGTCTCACTCTGTCGTCCAGGCTGGAGTGCAGTGGCACACTGATGGTCACCACAGTCTCAACCTGCAGGGCTCAGGTGATCCTTCTGCCTCAGCCTTCCAAGTAGCTGGAACTACAGGCGCATGCTACCACGCCCGGCTAATTTCTTGATTTATTGTAGAGATGAGGTTTCACTAAGTTGCCAAAGCTGTTCTCAAACCCCTGAGCTTAGGCAATCCTCTCGCCTCGGCCTCCCAAAGTGCTGGGATTAAAGGCTTAAGCCACTGTGCCCGGCGGAAAGAAAATTTCTTACAGCATTGCCTATAACAGTAAAAAGCTTCCATCAATAAGAAAATGGATAGAGCAATGGGATGTTGTGATGCAACATAATATTTTATAGCAGTTACAACACACTGGATATATATGTATCAGGTGAACCAGATCACCAAAACAATGTTAAAGAGAATGTAGAAAATATGTATACTAGGATACAATTTGTATGAATGTAAATAACACAAATTAATAATATATATTGGCTATGGCTACATGTAGATATATGGCTGTGAAAGTATTCGAGGATGACCTGAGAGGACATACACCAGCTCCTGAGAGCAGTTGCCTGCTGGGCAAAAGGAGTGGGACTTGGGTGGTAATTAAGGAGTTTTCACCTTTATCTGTCATGTTTTATTTATTATTTTGTCAATGAAGAACATTTGACTGTTAACAATTTAAATTCTGGGTATTTGGAAAATGAGTATCTGTCATGTGAATCGTATGTGTCTTTCTAGTTGTTTTTTGGTTTTTTTTTTTAGTTTTCACAAAATAAAAGATCAACTTAAAACAAGAAAAGTTAACAATCATTTGTAACCAATGATCACCTTAACAAGTTGTAAACTTCAGAGAAAATAAGTAAAACATGAGACACTTGTGTCGAGATCTTTTAAGTTGTTCTTTTCCCTAATATTAAGGATCAGCCACACTATAGACAGTATTTTGGGAGGTGTGGAAATCCATCAATACTGTTTCTGACAGCCTTAGGTGAGAAAATTATAGAAGTTACCATGGCAGCAAACAAACAACAACAGATGCTGGCGAGGATGCGGAGAAAAGGGAATGCTTCTGCACTGCTGGTGGGAATGCAAACTAGCTAAACCTCTATGGAAAACAGTGTGGCGATTTCTAAAAGAACTAGAAATTGACTTTCCATATGACCCTGCAATCTCCCTACTGGGAATATACCTGGAGGAACTCAAAGCATTCTAAAAAAAGATACCTGCACACACGTTTATTGCAGCGCTATTAACAATAGCAAAGCGCCGGGCTCGGTGGCTCAGCCTGTAATGCCAGCACTTTGGGAGGCCGAGGTGAGTGGATTGCCTGAGTCCGTGGGTTCGAGACCCGCCTGGGCAACTTGACGAGCCCTCATCTCTACAATAAATCAAAAATTAGCCGGGTGTGGTAGTGTACGCCTGTAGTCCCAGCTACTTGGAAGGCTGAGGCGGAAGGATCGCCGGAGCCCAGCAGGTCGAGGCTGCGGTGGTCGGGAGTGGCCACTGCACTCCAGTCTGGGCGACAGTGAGACTCCAACTCAAAAAAAAAAAAAAATAGCAAAAACATGGAACCAATCATGCTGCCCATTAAAACTGGACTGGATTAAAAAATATGGTACATACACACAATGGAATATTATGCAACCATAAAGAAGGACAAACATACGGGCTTCACAGCAACTTGGGTGGATGTAGAGTCACTCAGTGACCTATCATAGAAACAAAGAACAGAGTTCCATATGTTCACTCTGAACATTTACCATAATACTATAAGAAAGGGATTGGCAGTCGCGGGATACTACTGGGGTCGGTAAGGGTACATGATCTCAAACCAAAGGGAGGCCTAAGCTTTACCTGTATGATGTCCACTTGAATACCTAATCCTAAATTGTACCCCCCCATCTTTAAAATAATGTATATATAAACAACAACAAAAAGAAGTTACCATGGCAAAAAATACTAAAAAGGAATCCTTAATTGGTTCTGTGCTCCCTGACATCTACATATCGGCTCATTTTCTGAAAAAGTTCAGAGCTTTTCTCAAAGCTTCAACAAGAATCCCGAAAAAGACTGCCTTGCTCATAATATGCACTCACTCAGATCACAGGGCTCTTCACGTTTGAGGACCCTCCTAGCCCTGCAGTTCAGCCCCGAGCATGCCCACGGAGCGCTCCTCCCTCATCCTTCTCCCCTAATGTAAATACCACCCCTTTGGCTGCTCTAGGCCTTGGTCTTTCATTCCGTGTTCTCTGCGCAAAGGTTCAAAAGCTTATATCGATATCACATGATCTGATTTTTTTAATGTATCATTTAATATCAGAAACATTTCAAAATTACCATTAATTTGATTTGCTTTTAGTCACAAGATTTTTTTTTTTTTTTTTTAAGTCAGAGTCTCATCCTGTCACCCAGAATGGAGTGCAGTGGCATGCTCACGGACAACCTAGTGTCAACCTGCTGGGTTCTGGTGATCTTTCCGCCTCAGTCTTCCAGATAGCTGGAACTACAGGCACGCACTACCATGCCCGGCTAATGTTTTGATTTATTGTAGAGACGAGGTCTCACCAAGTTGCCCAGGCTGTTCTCGAACCCTTGGGCTCAGGCAATCCTCCTGCCTCAGCCTCCCAAAGTGCTGGGATTACAGGCTTGAGCCACCACTCCTGGCCTAGTCACAAGATTTAACACTTATTTAAAATTCCAAGTAACATTAAAGAAAGGCATGACATCTTCATGTTTATCAGAGGGCATGGATTGAAAAGTTTGGCCAATTAATACAAGACCTAGAGATAGTTCTAAGTCAAATGAGGTGAGATGGATGTTTCAGGGAACTGCTCTCTTTTATGCTTCAATCAACTTGGAGATATCCCTCTATTTACTTTTTTTTTTTTTTTTTTTTGAGTTGGAGCCTCACTCTGTCACACAGGCTGGAGTGCAGTGGTACGGTCACAGCCACTGTAGCCTCAACCTGCTGGGCTCAGGTGATCCTTCTGCCTCAGCCTTCCAAGTAGTTGGAACTACAGGCATGTAGCACCACATTTGGCTAATTTTTTGGTTTACTGTGGAGATGAGGTCTCACCAAGTTGCCCAGACTAGTCTCAAATCCCTGGGCTCAGACAATCCTCTTGCCTCTGCCTCCCAAAGTGCTAGGATTACAGGTGTGAGCCACCGTACCCAGCTCATCTATTTCCTTTTATAGGTTAAAGTGGAAAGTGAAGAAACAGAATTGGGGTTCAAAACTATAGGAAATCCTTCTTTTACTAGTTTTACTAATACCACTATGGAAAATAATAAAACTATAGAATAACTAAATAATAACTAAAATAATAAAATGATACAAACCAATAGTTAATGATAGAAAACCCTCCTTTTAACAGTTTTATTGTTGAAAACTTTGATTTCTTTTTGGATTTTCCTGAACTCAGTGGCACATTGGTAACCTCCAGAATATGTCATCTAGGGCTATTACATCAAAACTCCCAGTGTGTTCACTCTAGTCTCCAAGAGGGCTCCCAAGGGTCCCTGCCTTCCGGTATCCATGACTTTGTACAGTCCTCTCCCATGCTGAGTTGGGGATGGTCTCTGTGACCCACGGAATTTGGCATAAATGATGGCCTATGACCTCCAAGGCTAGATTTTGAAAGGCATTGTGGCTCTTGGCTGGCTCTTCCATCCCTTGCTCTGAAAGGAGCTGTAGCACAGGCTAGCAGGCTTCTGGGGACCATGTGATGAGAAACTTTCATGATGATGAAAGCTCTTGCCAAAGCCAGCAAGTGGCTGAGGCCTCCTGCCTACAGACACGTGAATGACTGATCTTGGAATCAGATTTTCCAGCTACAGTTAAGCCTCCCTTCACATGACTGAATCCCCTGCTGGCATCTTGTCAGCAACCTCATGAGAGACCCTGAGCTAGAACCACCCAGCTAAACTCTTTCCAAACTTCTGAAACACAGAAACAGCAAGATACGTTTTGGGGTAATTTGTTATGCAGCAACAGATAACAAATACACACCATACTAAATGAAAAAGCTCAAGACACAAAAGGCTGCAACTTGTATGATTCCTTTATATGAAATGTCCGTAACAGGCAGATCTAGAGAAAGAGAAAGTAGACTGGGTGTGGGGGATCACACCTGCAATTCCAGTGCTTTGGGAGGCAGGAGGATCGCTTGAGGCCAGGAGTTCAAGGCTGCAGTGAGATATGATTGTGCCACTGCACTCCAGCCTATGCAATGGAGCAAGACTCTGTCTCTTAAAAAACAAAACAGAGAGAGAAAATAAGATTGCTGGTTTTCAGGGGCTAGAAGGAAAAAGGAATGGGGAGTGAATGCTAATGAGGAAAGATTTCTTGCTTTGGTGAAAATGTTCTTGAATTGGATAGTGGTAAGGGGGCACAATTTTGTGACTATACTTTTTTGTGAGTTAGGGTATCACTCTGTCATCTAGGCTAAAGTGCAGTGGCACAATCATAGCTCACTGCAGCCTCAACCTTTGAGCTTAGGCGATCCTTCCACCTCAATCTCTAAGTAGCTAGGACTACAGGTGCACACCCCCACCCCCGGGTCATCTTTTATTTTTTGTTTTTTGTTTTTTTTGTAGAGACAAGGTCTTAACTATGTTGCCCAGGCTGGTCTTAAACTTCTGGGCTCAAGCAATCCACCCTCTTTGGCTGCCCAAAGTGCTGGGATTACAGGCACGAGGCACTGCACTCAGTCTCTTATGACTATATTAAATACCACCAAGTTGTACACATTTAAGATTGAGTTTTATGATATGTGGACTGTGAATTATATCTGAATTACATGTGTGTATATGTGTGTATTTGGAACAGAACAATGGATGGAAGTTGGAAGGACTCTGAAGGGGGTGATAGTGAAAACTTAAAGAGCCTTGAAGAAATGGTTTACAACTATGATGGCCTTTAAGGAGGCTGCAGATATGGACTTAAGGAAAGTAAGGGAAATCTTATCAGAGATGAAAGGGGACTCTTGTTTTGTTGTGGCAGGAAGTTTAGCAACATTGTCGCCTGCAGTACCTTAGGAAGTAGAAAATGTGACTTACGCCCTGGGTGCTCAAGCTGAGGTTTCTAGACACGGTGTTGAATGTGCCTCCTGAATTTTTCTTGTTGCTTACATGAACAGGCCAAGAGAAAGATACATGGCGAGACCTCATCTCTACAATAAATCAAAAATCAGCCAGGCATGGTAGCGCGTGCCTATAGTTCCAGCTACTCGGAAGGCTGAGGTGGAAGGATCGCCAAAGCCCAGCAGTCGAGGCTGCGGTGGCCGGGAGCGGCCGCTGCACTCCAGTCTGGGTGACAGAGTGAGACTCCAACTCAAAAATAAAGAAAGATACACTAGGGAAGGACTAGTCAACACAAAGCAATCAGCAGTTGATGGATTAAAAAATTCCCAGACTCTTCAGATGGCAAGGGATGCTAAAATTAAGATGAAACCTAGAGCGCATCAGGAAAAGTCTAAGGATGAAGCTGAGGGTGTGACTCTAAGATCCTTTCTTAAGACTCCGAAGCCCTAGAGAACTATTTAAATTACAGAGCTTATTAGATTATTAGCATACTTTCTCCAATTATCTCAGCAGAATCCCAAGTTGGAGAAGGGCTTATTTTGAAGGGAGTCTGGGGTGTGACATAAACTCCAATAAAATGTGCAGGATATCCGAACGTTAAACAAAAATCATATTGGCAGAAACACTGCTTAGACTGAAAAGACAGAGCACAAAAAGGCCTTCGGGACCCCAAACTTCTATAAGCAGAAAGCAGGATAAGAAAACCACTCAGCTAGAAACACATACTATCTTTCATAAGAAAACAGTAACTCAGAGTGCGGAACCAAGAGCCCAGAGAACAGAACCAAGAGCCAAGAACTATTCCCAGGCCTTGAGTATTGATTCAGGAGCTGAAAATCTACATTCAGTTGAACTTCAGAATTGCCACGAACTCCTGTATGTCTTCCATTTCACCACTTGTTGAGGAGGGTGTATAACAATTATCCTGTTATCTGTCTTCACTGTGTTTCACATGTGAGGAGCAAATGACTTCTCTAAAGTTCACAGTTGTAAGATCAAAGGAAACCATCTTGGAAGCATTTCTTCTGGCCCCAGAGACTTCTTCAGATGACTGTCACACCCTGTTAGCAACCTCACTAGAGAATACTGGGTCAGATCCACCCAACTGTATGATTCCTGACTTCCTGAGCTTCAGAAACTGTGAGATGACTACATTTGTTCTTTTAAGCTGCAACAGGTAACTAATATACCATTTCTCATCATTTTGCTTCTGCTGCCATACTAAAAGGTGTTCTCTATATTACACATTCAGAAAGTACATATTTTTATTAGAATACTTTATTTCAAGAGCTAATACTTTTTTCAAAAAGTAAAAACAATATGGTTACTTCCCTGAGTATAAAGAGTTAATGCTACAATAAAAGACAGTTACAAAATTAAGAAGTTAGAGGTACATAATTCTCTGCATTCAATTATACTATTACAAATTGATTCTTACAAATCTCATGTAATTTGGAACGTGAATGTTTCAAAAAAACAAAACAGCTCATTTTGCATCTGTGATGTTAAGTATCAGTCTGATCTGTCTTTATCGAATTCCAGGGCAATCTTTAAAGCAGTGCTATTGAGGCCCACAGATTGCATGTTACATATGATAGAGACAATGACTCCTCTCGGGGGAACCTTGTTATTTATAGCCTCTGCATTCAGTTCTTCAGGAAGGACCAGGAGGACACTACTGGCACCCACTGCTCCACCGGTGTGTGAAGCATAGTGTCGCTGCTTCCTACAAGAGCCATATGTTTGCTTCTTTTCCACCACACCCCATGCCATCGCGTACTTCCCCTCTTTATCCCAAGACATCTCTGTGTTAGGGACTGCAGTCCAAATCATGACCATTGTTTCTGGTTTGAGGTATCCAGGTAAAAGACTTCCATCTGAGTTCTTAAACAGCCCTACCTGGTAACCATACAGCATTGCATTCCCAAATTTCAGAAGGTCACCCACCGTAGACAGGAATCCACCACCAGCCCACTTATATGAGTTATCCACGTAAGGTGTGTTGACCAGACGTCTCTTTTTATTGTAAACATAAAATCTAAAATGAAATAAGAATGGTCATTAAAAGTGTCACAATTGCTGACCTTACACATGATGACAGGAAAATGTGTACGAGACAGACTGTATTTCAAGGCAGTGATCATGCATTCTCACAACTAGAAAACAACCACTAATTCTCAGTATGACTCAGATCCCAATGACACACAGGTAACTAAGGAAGGCAGTCTAATTACCCTTTGAATTAAAGCATACAAAGTGCACTTTTTCTATTAGTAAGGCTTGCCCAGGCTGAGCGTATCAAACTTTTAATACCTGCAAAAATCTAGTGATTAATATTACACATGATGTATCTGCCCTGTGCATATGGAAAGAAACTTATCCTTTGGAAGATCTTCTTAGTCCTTGGGCCTAATGTTGAACCATGTGCCACAAGCAAATTTTGTAACCAAAAGAGTGAACATTATGATGCTTAGAAACAAAGTTAATATTTATAAGAAGACTAGATTTCTTGGATAAAAATATTACATAAGCCAGGCATGGTGGCACGAGCCAGCAATCTCAGCTACTCAGTAGGCTGAGGCAGGAGGATCTCGAGTTCAAATCTAGCCTGAGCAACATAGTAAGACCTCGTCGTCCCTCCCCAATTTATTAAATGGCATATAAACGTCATATATAATGATGTGGCACGATACTTTCTTGATGTAGTGGGAAAGGCTGGAGTTAGCAAAACTCAGTTTGAACCCAACTCTCACCCTTACTGCCTATGCTTATTTGATTAAAACGCATATATAGTTCTTACTATGTGCCAGCCATTACTATGTAAATATAAATTTATTCTTTTCTTTTTTCTTTTGAGTTGGAGTCTCACTGTGTCGCCCAGGCTGGAATGCAGTAGCACGCTCACGGCCACCCCAGTGTCTACCTGCTGGGCTCTGGTGATCCTTCCGCCTCAGCCTTCCAGTAGCCGGAACTACAGGTGCATGCTACCATGCCCGGCTAGTTTTTTGGCTTATTGTAGAGATGAGGTCTCATCCAGTTGCCCGGGCTGGTCTCGAACCCACAGGCTGAGGCAATCCACTCACCTCAGCCTCCCAAAGTGCTGGGATTACAGGCTGAGCCACCGAGCCTGGCCAATTTATTCTTGTAACAATGTTAGGACACAGGTACTACCATAAATCCTTATTTTATCAATGAGGAAACTGAGGCCCAGAGAGTAAAAATAGTTTGTCCTGGGTCACACAGCTTGTAAAGGGCGGAGCTGGGTTCAAATCCTGACAGTCTGGCATCTCTGTTCTATGCTGCCTCTCTAGTCAGCATCCTAGTTTGTAAAGTGGAATAAAAAGACCTGCTTGCAAAGTTAGGACTATATGTATAAGGCACTTTGTATATTTCTGGTAGGTACTTAACAAATACGTGACATGTTATTTATTCAACAATTATTGATGGAGGGGAGGGTGGGGGGGGAGAGAGAGAGAGGGAAAGAAAGTCCTTGACTTCATAAACGTTTCTACTTTAATATGAGGAGACTGTTCCAAAAATATCAGGTAAATGAAATGAAATCACAAAATACAAGAACAAGAAATGAAACGTCACACACGAGAACCCTTCTCTGGGCACTCGTAGCAGAGTGTGCTTAGGTCTCCGGCGGCTGACTGCCTCACCTCTCACGATCTTCATCTTCTCCCTTGGCTGCTCATGGGCATTGCCGGACCTGAATCTTGCCATCACTTTAAACTGTTTTTCCTTTAACATCTCAAACTTGGAAGCATCTTTTGCCTACGAATTCCCATTCTTCCAGTTCTGCACTGAGCCAGGTCCCTGCCCTCACTGTGGCCTTCACCTACTGCTCCTTCCTGTTTTCTCAGTTCCTATTGATCTCACCTGCTTTTTGAGTTCTAGCCTGAACTACACTCACAGTCATTTCAAGCCGAGTGTGGTGGCTTGCACCTGTCATCCCAGCACTTTGGGAAGTGGAAGTGAGAGAACTGCCTGAGCACAGGGACTAGAGACCAGCCTGTGCAATGTCACAAGACCTTGTCTCTATGACACAAAAAAATAAAGAATAAAATCAGCCAGGTGTAGTGGTGCACGCCTGTGATTCCAGCCCGGCAGGTCAAGGCTGCCACTGCCTTGAGTGTGCCACTGCACTTCAGCCTGGGCAACAGAGTGAGACTCCAACTCAAAAAAAAAAAAAAATTAGCCATTTTAGCACTTGGAGCAGGAGTCTCACTAGTACCTTTGGGTTTCTCACTATTCTGACCTCATACCACACTGATCCACCGATCCCAAACAAGTCGAAGTATCCCTTTCTTGGCCCCTTATCTGCCAAGAAAGGCTGCAGAAATCCACATGCCAAAGGTGGCTGACATCACTTCATATTCTCACTTTGAGTCTTGACTGTTGTTATTAAATCTCTTCATTTTTCTTTGGGTTATTCCCCGGCACATTCCTCCTGACGGCTATATCCAGTTTCTTTCCCTCTCCATCCTTTACCTCAATTCGGCCCCAGTGGGCAGATAACCATATCCTTTGTTTTATGGAGACAATTGAGGCCACCCAAAGTGAGCTATAAATTCCCATCTTTATCTCAAAATGTATTTATATCATCATTCTTTCTTTCTTCCTTCTCTTAAACTTAGGAAGTTTTCCTTTTTTAAAAAAATTTGGGGTCTCACTGTTGCCCAGGCTGGAGTGCAGTGGCATGCTTACGGCCACTGAGGCCTTGACCCGCTGGGCTCTGCTGATCCTTCTGCGTCAACCTTCCAAGTGGCTGGAACTACAGGCGTGTATCACCATGCCCAGCTAATTTTTCTTGATTTATTGTAGAGACAAGGTCTTGCCAAATCGCCCAGGCTGGTCTCAAACCCATGGGCTCAGGCAATCCTCTGGCTTCTGCCTCCCAAAGTGCTGGGATTATAGGCGTGTGTCACCCTGCCCGATCCTTTTTTTTTTTTTTAAACAAATTCCACTATCCCCATCTTTGATCACCTTGTTTGGTCTCTAAGACCTTGCTCTACCAGTTATACTTCCAGGTTATTTTTCTCTGCTTGAAGTCTATTCTCCATTCGGAAGCCAGAGACTATGTCCCCGCTTCTCTCATCCATCTGAAACCCTCTGATGGCTCCACTGCCTGGGAGTGAAAGCCAAACTTCTTACCACTGCCTATAGCCACTGTCAGTGGTCCTCAGCACAGGTAGTGCCAACTTCCTAAGGGAAGTTCTGGAGGCATCTTTTCAGTTGTCACAATTATTAGAGGGCTCGTACTGCCATTTGGTGGATAGGGGCCCAAAGATCCTAAATGTCCTGGGAGACAGAGAAAACTCCCCCACAAAGACATATTCTATTATATTCTGCAAGGCCTTCAAGTATTCCATTAGATACACCCATAGAAGTCAGAAATCTGTTTATAACTAGCTGAGCCTAGAACTTCGCTATATTAGACACAAAGTAATTTTTGCACATTTTTACCCTACTATGAATTCTTCTTGAATGTAATCGCCATGAAAATCGAAGGAAGACTGCACTGTATTTTGCTCAAACTTTACCCAGAGATGGGCCCCACAGGCATGAGCACCAATGAACCCAGTCTGTATTTACAACTCACATCTACAAAGCTCTTATGTATTAAGTTGTGTCTGACTTTATGCCTTATAATGTCATGAGAAAACTTGAACAAACTGACATATCTATTAAAATTACATTCTTTAATTTGTTCTTTACACTGCAGATAGATCATTGAATGGAGCCCACAGTGCTTACGACTCATTTCAGAATATTAAAGGAGGCATTATGATACACTGTTGCATTAAGGGTCAGCGGGTCTGTAACATTGAGACTCACCGTCCAACACAATTTAGCCCCTGCTCACCTCTTTGATCTCATCACTTCCAACATCTGCCTTGCTTCTTTCATGCCAGATTTATTTCTGCATTTGCAACAAGGCAAGCCAACTCTCCTCGCCATTCTTGTCTCAGCTCAACTGGCATGGACTAAGACTAATATATTTTGAATAGATCCTCCATGCCCTTCCCCCGTTACTTTATTATTATGATCAGTTTTAATCATGTCTTTTGAATCATAAGTAGTAAGGAACGTTTACTTTAAGAGATGGGGTCTTGCTATGTTCCCCAGGCTGGACTCTAATTCCTGGGGTCAAGTAACCCTCCCACCTCAGCCTCCCTAGTAGCTGAGCCTACAGGTATGCACCACCATGCTGGCCCTGTTACTTTATATCCCATCACTGCTTTATTTTCTTCATATCAATATCTGAAAATCTTACTTAAATTATTTGTTTACATGTTTGTCTCTTACAATGCAAGTTTCATAAGGGCAGGAACCTTATCTACTTTGTTTGCTGACGATTCCCTTAACTAAAACAGCACGTGCTATACAGGGCTCATTAGACATGTTGAATAAATGAAAACAGCATTTGTTGGTCAAATAATTAGCAAAGACACTTGGCACGGCACTGGAGAGACCAGTAACACCACATACCATAGCTGCTCTCCGGGGCTGGTAGTCTTGTCAAACAGTTTTTAACTTTCAAAGCACCATCTACATCATCTGAGGATTTTGTAAAAATGCAGACTCTACTTCAGGAGGCCTGGGGAAGGGCCCCAAATTCTGCTCTCAGATGAAGCCCACACTGCTGGTCCCTGAGCCCTTTGAATAACAGGCTGTGGGATGCTTGGCAAGGGGGGTGTGGGCAGTCCTGAGCACCAGTGACGGTGAGCACTGCAGACGTGGCTCGTGGGAGCCAGGCAGGGGAGCAAGGCCGTTCTATCGGTCTATTGTGCTGAAGCCGACAGCTTGAGAGGTTCTGCATCAAGAAGGGATGCTGCGGGAGCAGCCACAGGGTAGATCACAAAGGACCTCCTCGCCACGCTAAGAATTCTGACTCTACTACCTTAGTTCACAAAGCCGCAAGTTTCCTCCAAGTGAGAAAAAAATGATCCCTGCTACATCCCGCTTCAGCTAGCAAACTTCTCTCCAGTCACTGCTGAGCTGCTTGAAACAGGCCATACCTGCTGTTTCCATGTACTCACCCCCTCCAACCCTTACGACCTGGCCTCTGTTCTCTGTGGCTACAAAACCGCTCTCAGTGAGTGACAGAGGATCTCCCAATTCCCTTTCTGTAGTTCTCACCTGGAGCACTGCTGACCAGCAGTCCCGCAGCCCTGCAGCCCTCAGGCCACTGTTTCTCTTGCTCTCCTCCAGCTCTCAATCCTGCCCTCACCGCCCCTTTCCCATAGCCAGTGGTTCCTGCTACACCAGGTCTTCTAAAGACAACCACAGCCAGGCTCGGTGGCTCAGCCTGTAATCCCGCGCCTTTGGGAGGCTGAGGGGAGTGGATTGCCTGAGCCCGCGGGTTCGAGACCTGCCTGGGCAGGCGAGACCTAATCTCTACAATAAATAAAAAAAAATCAGCCAGACATGGTAGCGCGTGCCTGTAGTTTCAGCTACTTGGAAGGCGGAGGCGGAAGGATCGCAGAGCCCAGCAGGTCTAGGCTGCGGTGGCCGGGAGCGGCCACTGCACTCCAGTGTGGGTGACGGTGAGACTCCAACTCAAAAAAAAAAAAACAAAAAAAGCAAAGACAACCACAAACCTCTGTCTGTACCACGACCCCTGCTGCAGATCTGTGACTGGATTTTCCACTGACATTAGTGATTCTCAAATTGGGTTTGAGGGAAGAGCAGAAATGATGCTCATCAGAATCACTTGTGGGTAGCCTCCTCCCCAAATTATACCCCCCTTAAAAATTCATAACTTGGAGGTCTGTGGGCATATATTGTTTAGAAAATGACTCTTTTTTCGAGATTCTTATATGTCTCCTAGAAGCTCACGTCATAATATTGGGTGAAGTAGGGATGGCAGCTAGGGAAAGTGTGGCCACTGGTGTGTGTCTGAAGATTAAAGAAAGAAAAAAAGTCAGCCATGGCATCGTTAACCTCTGGTGTGCCCACGTGGCTCTTTGAGCTATGGCTGCCATGTTTCCTAGCTTTGGTGCCCTCCCCTACGTTGGGGAAGTGACTCTTTTCTTGTTCTCTCTCTCACTTTCTAAATAAACTATATCTTCTAATTGAAAAAAAAAAAAATCTGCAGAGGATCTCAATATGCTCTTTCGAGAACCAATGACTCAGTATGTAGTTTTCTCATGTCTCAAAATCAACATGTCTAAAACTAAATTAATCTTTTCTAAACCTTCTTGCCCTGTTTCTTCTTTCCATTAAAACCCTCATTATACTCCAACTCAAGAAAATAAAAATAAAAATAAAATTAGCTGGGTGTGGTAGTGCGCGCCTGTAGTTCCAGCTACTTAGAAGGCTGAGGTGGAAGGATCACCGGATCCCAGCAGGTCGAGGCTGCGGTGGCCAGGAGCGGCCACTGCGCTCCAGTCTGGGCGACAGAGTGAGACTCCAACTCGAAAAAAATAAAATAAATAAATAAATAAAAAACCCTCATAAAACCTTTAATGACTCTCTTACTCTCAACTCGTATCCAATAAGATGCCAAAACCTATTTATTCACTCTCTGCTTTATGTCTTACCCTTCTTCCTTCCATTACTACCACCATTCCCATATTTTAGGCCCTCGATACTTTCTGCCTCAATTCAGATTACACTTATAATTCTAGCCAATCAAGTAAAATTAAATCTAAAAGAAGTCACATAATAGAAACACATCTTCTCACTGAGAAATATATTTCTTAAAGTGAACTCCAAGATTGTAAACCAGAACTACCAATATTTTTGGCTAATAATCAGCTTTGTGTAACTTCCTTTTGACAGTAGAGATTTCAAACCACTTATATTAAGATTGAAAACTATAACTCCTCAGTCATTCCTTCCTTAAATATAAAAATATGGAGAATTCTAGATCTTAGAATTCTAAACTTTCAACAGGGAAATTCTAGAATTTAATCTCTTGATTCCTTCTCACAGAGGACAAATGAGTAGTTTTTCATAAAAATAATTTTGTTCAGTTGAATGATAAATGTTACTATTTCAAGTTCCTAGAAAATTTCTGCTTAAAAGAATGGAATATAGACACGAGTTCTTGAATAAGCTACTGGGACATCTTTGAAACTAAATATCTGATGGAACGATGCCAAATGACAAACAGCTTCCTCATACCAGATTCTGCACAAGAATGTTATATAACCATAGAAATCTACAACTACAAACTTTGAAATTCAAAATGCTTTTAAAAATGCTTCTTGCAATCTTCTTTCAGGTCCTCTCTTACTAGGTACCTTTTCTATTTTCGTAATAAATCCTATTTTTAAAAAATGCTTCTTAAATGCCTTTAGAAACGATGTATATCACTTTTTATTATTATGAAAAGTTTAGCTGGGTGCAGTGGCTCAGCGCCTGTAATCCTGGCATTTTGGGAGGCGGAGGTGAGAGGATTGCCTGAATCCATGGGTTTGAGACCAGCCCAAGCAGCATGGCAAGACTTCGTCTCTACAATAAATAAAAAAATTAGCCTAGCACAGTGGCACACACCTGTAGTTCCAGCTACTTGGAAGGCTGAGGTGAAAGGACGGCCTGAACCAAGTAGGTTGAGGCTTTGGTGGCCGTGAGCATGCCACTACACTCCAGCCTGGGAGACAGAGTAAGACTTCAACTCAAAAAAAAAAAAAAAAAAAAGAAAAATTTAAAACCAGCACAAGTAAGAATGCATATTATAAAAATCAATCCCACTCTAACATGTAGCATTAACATTTGGATTGAACTACTATAGACAGTCTGTCAGCTAAAGGCATAAAAGAGAGCTGATAAGGAACAATTATTAATTCTGGAAGACTCTAGAAAATAACTAAGTGGTAAAGGCTGTATCTATACTGTGAAAATACAGCATACAACAAACACTTTAGAAAACACTTTATTTGCTTTTGGTTCCATTCAATTATAAAAGTAGATTTTTGTTTTAAAAAAATTGTGCCAAACACATAGAAAAGATGAAGAAGGTCTAATCACAAGCTAAGGGTTCCTCCATCAATAAAGGGAGTGTCTTTCATTGGCAAGGACATTTAGCCCACTCTTGGGGACGTATGTTTAAAGAGTTGTCCAGTTTACCTGCCTACACAGAGTTTATTTGCATCGCACAATCTAATTATGTGCCTATACAGAACCAATGTCCTTATTCTTCCATTTAAGAAGACCCCAATTTTATTAAGAAAAACAATATATTCTGCTAAAATCAAATTCCCCTACACACCTTACAGTTAAGTGTGGCCTTGTGGCTAAAATTCTGACCAAAGACATTTAAGTAGTATTGTGAGGCAGGCTGCTGGGGAAATATCCCAACCAGGTGAGACACTGGATGACACTATTTTAAGCACACATATATACACACAGAGAAGTGTCAAAGGAGACAAATATTTACTCTTGGAACCATAATAACTCTAGAAAGACTTCTTGGGATACTATGCCCAAGAAGTCAGTAAACTAAATAACAACGCTGGAAACATTTCATTTCCCGAAAAAATAGTACCATAAAACAAATAAATAGAAACATATACATTTGTTAACTTTTACTTTAATTGTTTTTTGTGCATATCTTTGGAAGGGTTCCCTTTACTCCCTAAACTCCCCCACAAAAGCTGATGCCTTTACATTACTTCAAAATACTTATTACAAAAAAAAGAATCAGAGTTGAGTGTTAGTGGCTCAGACAGATATTGTATCAAATAAAATAAAAACAAGCAGACAGAAAATTTTCCCAGGTAATATTTTCTTCTTTGTTTAGTGCCTTAGTTTATTTCAGCAGCCCATTTAGTCTAATTAAAATGAATCAACTACTCCTTTAGAATTATTGGTGCTACTAAAAATCTAAAACTAAAACAAAACCCAGAGGTGATACGAACCCTCAACACTAGAAATGGAAGCCTTTTTTCAAAGAGTGGGAAATAAAATTAACTCACCATTACATGCCATATTTTCATTTCTGTGCAAGTCACAAATGAATCACTCATCAAGAAGACAGCAAGTTATACTGCTGTTAGTCTGTTCATTCACAGAGCCTCCACTTTCAGTTTAGAAGAGGCTTAATGAACAAAATGTCCTTCCCCCCTTATATGTCTAGACATTCATTTAATCTAATTTTCTTTCTTTCTTTCTTTCTTTCTTTCTTTCTTTCTTTGTTATTATTTTTTTGAGTCGGAGTCTTACTCTGTTGCCCAGGCTGGAGTGCAGTGGCACATTCATGGCCACCGTGGCCTTGACTTGCTAGGCTCAGGCAATACTTCTGCCTCGGCCTTCCAAGTAGCTGGAACCACAGGCGTATGCTACATGCTCGACTAATTTTTCTTGATTTATTGTAGAGATGAGGTCTCATCAAGTTGCCCAGGCTGGTCTCAAACCCCTGGGTTCAGACAATCCTCTTGCCTCAGCCTCCCAAAGTGCTGGGATTATAGGCATGAACCACTGTGCTCAGCCAATCTAATTTTCTAATCTAAGAAATTTTCTAATCTAGATATTCATTTTTTAATCGAGACATTCCTTTTCTAATGCCTCACTCTAAATCAAAATAAGGTCATGCATCTATACCATTTTCACTAGGAAATCTTTTTTTGATTCAGTTGACAACCTCTGGTACTGGTCATATTTTCTTATGCTCTCTAGTAGAACATAAAGCTAGACTTACAAATAATGTAACACAGAGTCTGAAGTAGTCAAGAACCACAGGCTATTTAAAAACTTAAAATTCACTGCTTGCTGCTAATATAATTTCTTTTGGGTCCCCAAAAATATTTTTTAGGTCACAGACTGAATTGCAATGCATATTTAATCCCCTTAAATAAGCTGGTAATTTTAAAATGATAATGTAACAAAATATAACAGAAGATTGAACAAAACTAATGTGGGACAGAAACATAAAGCTAAAAAAATGAATTTTTTTTTTTTAGTTGGAGTCTCACTTTGTCACCCAGACTAGAGTGCAGTGGCCGCTTCCGGCCACTGCAGCCTTGACCTTCTGGGTTCCAGCGATCCTTCCGCCTCAGGGTTCCAAGTAGCTGGAACTACAGGAACGCGTTACCATGCCTACCTACTTTTTGATGTATTGTAGAGATGAGGTCTCACCAAGTTGCCCAGGCGGGTCTCAAACCCGCGGGCTCAGGCAATCCACTCACCTCAGCCTTCCAAAGCGCTGGGATTACAGGCTAAGCCACCGAGCCCGGTCAAAAAATTAATTTTTAAAAATACTACCATTTCATTTATTTTTTTAGAAAGTGCCATTACACCCTTTGTAAGCATGTACTAATGGAAATATACAAGGTAAAAGTAACACTCGTTAAATGTGCCACCTTTCTAACAAATCAAATAATAAAATGGGCAAAGAAAACACCATAACTACAAAACTCATATTAGCAATTAAGCCTCAAAATTCTCTCCCAAAGCTCCTTTTCCAAGTTACTAGTAAAAATTATGATGAAATCTTAGTTCGATATATTTCACTGAATGACTTTCAAACTTTTTTTTAAACCTCAACCTACAATAAGGGAATACACTTATCATTTTGACTGAATGCACACACACAACACACGCACACATACCCTTTTGAAACACAAGTTTTATGGAATAACAGTGGCCACTGGCATAAATGGCTGGCTGTCCACAAAATCGATTCTTCCCTTCTTCCTTATAATAAAGTATAGGAGGCACATAGCTGCTCAGCTAGAAACTACATCTCCCAGCCTGCCTTGTTGCTAAGTGTCACCACACAGCTAAGATTTGCCAACAGAAAGTGAACAGAAGTGAGGTATGACACCTGCAACCTGGACCTCAGGCATGGCATGGATGTTCCTTTCACACTCTCGCCGTTTTGAAGGAGCTAAAAAACTGACTAAATCTTTTTCTATTGTGGGAAATGAGTCAAATATAAAATTATATAAAATCTGAGCAGCCGGGCTCAGTGGCTCAGCCTGTCATCCCGCGCCTTTGGGAGGCTGAGGTGAGTGGATCGCCTGAGCCCGCGGGTTCGAGACCTGCCTGGGCAGCGAGACCTCATCTCTACAATAAATCAAAAAATCAGCCGGGCGTGGTAGCGTACGCCTGTAATTCCGGCTACTCGGAAGGCGGAGGCGGAAGGATTGCCGGAGCCCAGCAGGTTGAGGCTGCGGTGGCCGGGAGCAGCCACTGCACTCCAGTCTGGGCGACAGAGTGAGACTCCAACTCAAAAATTAAAAAAAAAAAAAAAAAAAAAAAATATATATATATATACACACAAGCTGGTCATGGTGGCTCACACCCGTGATCTCAGCACTCTGGGAGGCCAAGGCAGAAGGATCACTTGAGCCCAGAAGTTTGAGACCATCCTGGGCAACATAGTGAGACCATATCTCTATAAAAAATAAAATTAAATTCACTGGGCATGGTGGCACGCACCTGTAGTTCCAGTTACTCAGGAGGCTGAGGTGGGAGGATTGCTTAAGCCCAAGAGGTCAAGGATGCAGTGAGCCGTAATAAAGCCACTGTACCCCAGCCTGAGTGACAGAATGAGACACTGACTCAAAAAAAAAAATACACATATAGGCAAGCAACCTAATAACCATTTACCCTTACAAATAGTTTTTAAAAGAATTTTAGATGCTTAATATTTTAAAAGGTAGCATATTAAAGGATGACAATGACAGATTATATAACTCATTGACTGAAATAAGAATCCGTGAGTGCACACTGGTTTGAATAAAGACATAAATAAGGGAGAAGGGAAAGCACTTTCTGATAATAGAATGCCAATTAACAAATATAAAATGAAGGCTGAAATTTAAAAACCACCCTATGCCAACCAGGCTCATTGGCTCAGTCAGTAATCCCAGCACTTTGGAAGGCCGAGGCGAGTGGATTGCCTGAACCCGTGGGTTCAAAACCAGCCCGGGCAACTTGGCAAGACCTCATCTCTACAATAAATTAAAAAATTAGCCGGGCATGGTAGTGCACACCTGTAGTTCTGGCTACTTGGAAGGCTTGGGTGGAAGGATCGTCTGAGCCCAGCAGATCAACGCTGGGGTGGCTGTGAGTGTGCCACTGCACTCTAGCTGGGGTGACAGGGTGAGACTCCAACTCAAAAAAAAAAAAAAAATCACCCTATGCCAACCATCACTGTAATAACTGAGTCATGAGTTGTCAATGGATGCTAAAACTAGTAGAAAGTTTACTGAGAAGCAGGATTTTTTGATCGTCTCAGAGTATGTCCCCCAAATCTACTAGTTAAATACAAAGAGAAAAACTGTAACTTAGTGAAAAACCTTACAGGTATCACCTCAGAAAGTTAAATACCATCACCAATAATGTGATGGACTGAATTCTGTGACTTCTGACAGACATGATGACTACAGGCAATGTGGGATCCACACTGGATCCCAAGCCAGAAACAAATTTTTGTTCTTTTTATTTTTCCTATAAAGAACACTACTAGCCGGGCTCAGTGGCTCAGCCTGTAATCCCGCGCCTTTGGGAGGCTGAGGTGAGTGGACTGCCTGAGCCCGTGGGTTCGAGACCTGCCTGGGCAACTTGGCGACACCTCATCTCTACAATAAATAAAAAATCAGCCGGGCGTGGTAGTGCGCGCCTGTAGTTCTGGCTACTTGGAAGGCTGAGGCGGAAGGATCGCCGCAGCCCAGCAGGTTGAGGCTGCGGGCCCAGGAGCGGCCACTGCACTCCAGTCTGGGCGACAGAGTGAGACTCCAACTCAAAAAAATAAAAAATAAAAAAAGAACACTACTGAAACAACTGGCAAAATTTGAATAAGGTCTATAGATCTGATAAAAGCACTGCGTCAATGTTAATTTCCTGAATGTCCTTGTTTTAGAAAATACACATTTAAGTGTTAATGGGGAAAGGAGTACCATGTCTGAACTTATTTCCAAATGGTCCAGAAAAAAACCAACTAGTAAACAGACAGATAACGTAAAGGTGGTAAAGTGATAACCTTAGGGGAATCTGGGTGGAGGGTATACATGATTTTTTTGTACTTCTCTTGCAACTTTTCTGTAAGTATGAATTATCTCAAAATAAACATTAAAGCAATTTAAAAATAATAACAGGTAAACAAAGCCTTAGCTAAAACATAAGAAAAGGGATAATTAAAGAGAAAATTACAGCTGTCCATGATGGGTACAATTCTGGATTAATTATTCATGTGTTTGAACTATTACTGCTATCTTTCTTCTAAGAATATTGGGGTACTTTACACTTTCTATTTCCCTCAATTTACAGATGAAAAAGTAGACAAGTAGAAAAGCTCCCAAAATGTGGTGAGTTGATTTTGGAATGGAGACAAAGAAATTTGATAGCATGGTGTTAAGATGCGATACAGCTAAACACAGCAGAAGGTATCCATTTACCTTGCTCTATTGTAAATCACTGGCTCGTTTTCTTCCTGCACAGTGGTCAGCATGTCCAAGTCATGGAATATTTTCTGCATATAGTCCAAATATTTATATCCTGAAGCTCTTTCTACTATGGCTGCCAGTAGGGTATAGCCAAAAGTTGAATACAAAAACTGACTACCTTGAGACATCATCACAAGGGGGAAAAAAGAAAATGCCTGGTTATTATTTTAAAATGTGTACAGTATCTTTCAACTGGCACACCTTTAAAACTGGAATATTTTACTTTCACATTTAGAAAAAAACATAGGAGAGATATCAGTGCATTTAGTTAACACTGCAATAACCCTGCTCAATCCATGTACCTAACACAAGAATAACATGATCATCAATACATTTAACATTTCACATCAATTTGCTCCCTTCTCTGATCATAGGATAAGCAAATAAATTCCACCCAAAACAACAACAAAAAAGTGTCTCAAACTGGCAACAAAACAGGAAGGGGAAGAAAATAAAATTTGATTTCTTGAGTCAACGGTCTTGTTTTTACACCTGCTACTCACTGTTTAAAGTGTAAATAGGTGTACAAGCTCTTATATTAATAAAAATCTATGTAGGCACAAGAACCTTGCTTCAGAAACATATTTAAACATAATACATATCCAAAAATATATATTGTTTCAAATATATAGCTATATCATTTTGGATTCAAGAAATGTAAAACTGTATGATCTATACTAAAAAATGGGTGGGAACTTTATTTTTTAAGATAAAACCCATACTTTTAAGATAAAATCCATAACCCTTGTTTTATTTGCTCTTATAGTTAACTCTATATAATGTTTATTCACAGTAGAAACTTTTAAAAACAGAAGAACATACATCTATGGTAAATTTAAAGATATTAAGTGGTTCCAATATGTGCCATATCAAAAAATACAAAAAAAAAGGTAATTATTTTTATAGATCAGCTTTTGAGATATAAAATTGTTGACAAGCACTTATTTCTTCAAGGAATGAAGGCACAAAATAAGTTGAGCAATTTAAAGTCTAACTGAATACTAAAATATTAGCAACACTTTACCAAGTTCACTTTGGTCCAGGTTTTATTTAGACCAAATTTTTTTTTTTTTTTTTTTTGAGTTGGAGTCTCGCTCTGTCGCCCAGACTGGAGTGCAGTGGCCGCTCCCAGTCACCGCAGCCTCGACCTGCTGGGCTCCGGCGATCCTTCAGCCTCAGCCTTCCGAGTAGCCGGAATTACAGGCATGTGCTACCACGCCCGGCTGATTTTTTGATTTATTGTAGAGATGAGGTCTCACTGCCCAGGCGGGTCTCGAACCCACGGGCTCAGGCAATCCACTCACCTTAGCCTCCCAAAGGCGCGGGATTACAGGCTGAGCCACCGAGCCCTGCTTGGACCAAATGTTTTATCCAACATTTCCCCCTAATATTCCATGGATATCTTGATATTGAGAATTCTCTCCATGCCTGGGCAGCCTCCAATGAGGCAAAAACTAAACTCCCCGCCCAGATGTCAGGCTTGGATAGGAACTACAGACAGAAAGGCAAGCACGTGACTGGCCCAGCCCACAGTCAACAGCCTCAATGAATGTGCTCAGGGTTATATCATTTTGGATTTCCTGAAGATCAATACTTCAATAATGATGATTTTGTTAAGAGAAGGAATGAACACTCACCAGGTTTAAAGAACAAAGGATCATTTTTAAATAATCTCAGGGATTCGACTGAGTTTTCAAACTTTTCTTTCAAATACAATTCGCCTTGCTCAAAATCATTCTTTTTCTTGCCAGGTTTTGAGTTCCGGCACTTGACCTCATTACCCTGCTCGGTCTTAGCTTTAGCAAAGTCATCCTTTTCGCTGCTTCTGTCTTTTTCTTGGTCAGGTGCCAGCGTCCCTTTCATCATCAAGGCTTTATAAGCTTTCTCTTCTTTTACCTTTTTCATGTCCTTCTCGTAATGACGAATTCCGCTTAAATGGGAAATCAGTAATCTTGTTGTGACAGAAACCTAATTGTAAAAACATGAATATTCAATTACAATATTAAATTGTACAATAAAAAGTCAGTAGCTTTGGAATAATGTCTCGTTAATATTTTCCATTTTGACCTGATGCTGGAAAAACATCATGTACAAATCCTTAGCCTCAAATTTCAGAAAAATACCTACCCAATTATCATATGGATTAAAACTTGTCCATTAACAATAACTACAACCAAACCAAAGAACCCTATAGGAATTTTAAATATAAACTCCAGCATAAAGCATTGAACATGCCATTAGTCAAACGGACAGTGAGTTTTACTACCTTTTCACCTTCATATTCTTTTTCTGGGAATTCAGGAACATAATGCTGTACTGGAGCATCAAGATCCAGTTTCCCTGCTTCCCACAGTTTGGCAAGAGCAACCATGGTTAGGCTTTTGCTGATGCTGGCAATTCTCATGACTGTCTCTGGTTTACATGGTACACGGTTCTCAACATCAGCATAACCTAAACCTTCGGGGGAAAAAAGCAAAAAGTCACTATTAATAGACGTCATGGTCAAACAAGTCTTCAAAAACGAGAATAGAGCTATCTGAAAACGTCCTATGTATTTATCTAAAGAAAAAGATATACCACTTTTATAAGTTACTTAAAACTGGACATGAAAAGGAGGAGTCCTAGCAACACTGACACTAATAAACCTAACAACTTAATCTTATAACTGCGAATGAAACTGTACCGTAGCCGGGCTCGGTGGCTCAGCCTGTAATCCTGCACCTTTGGGAGGCTGAGGTGAGTGGATTGCCTGAGCCCATGGGTTCGAGACCCGCCTGGGCAGGCAAGACCTCATCTCTACAATAAAATAAAAAAATTAGCCGCGTATGGTAGCGTGCGCCTGTAATTCCGGCTACTCGGAAGGCTGAGGCGGAAGGATCGCCAGAGCCTTAGCAGGTCGAGGCTGCAGTGGCCGAGAGAGGCCATTGCACTCCAGTCTGGGCGACAGAGTGAGACTCTAACTCAAAAAAAAAAAAAAAAGAAACTGTACCGTTTGCAATAGTAATTTTCCATCTAATTTAAATATTAGCTTTTCTTAACTCATCTAAACAATTTATTCTACTTTTTTTTTTTTTTTTTTGAGACAGGCTGGAGAGGAGTGTTTCAATCAAGACTCACTGCAGACTTGACCTCCTGGACTCAGGTAATCCTTTTACCTCAGCTTCCCAAGTAGCTGGGACTACTAGTGCACGCCACTACACACAGTTAATCTTTTTATATTTTTGTAGAGACAAAGTCTCACTATGTTGCCTAGGCTGGTCTCGAACACCTGGACTCAAGCATTCCTCTTGTCTCAGCCTCATAGAGTGCCAGGATTACAGGCCTGAGTCACTGTGCCTGGCCAATTATTTTACATTTTAAATAAATTCATTCTTCAAAGAAAACATCATTATTCTTATTCAGATTATATTTTTATTTTTGAGTGAGTCTCCACTGAATTCCTTAAAATAGCCACCCAAGAAAAATGAATGTGAAACAATGTCCTGTGAACCAAATATAGCTAATCATTCATTTAATTCAGTTGCAAAGCAAAAGAAAAACTATGTACTGCTAATTTAAAGCTCGTTATAGAAAAAATTTTAAATTTGATTTCCATCTTCTCACAGGCTGAAAGTGTGGAAATCTAAGAAATATAAAGAACAGAGACCTGAAAAGGAGTTCAATGACTGATTTTAAACTGTAAATGTGAGCTGGGCTCGGTGGCTCAGCCTGTAATCCCACACCTTTGGGAGGCTGAGGTGAGTGGATTGCCTAAGCCTACGGGTTCGAGACCTGCCTGGGCAGCGAGACCTCATCTCTACAATAAATCATAAATTAGCCGGGCATGGTAGCGCGCGCCTGTAATTCCAGCTACTTGGAAGGCTGAGGCGGTAGGATCGCCGAAGCCCAGCAGGTCAAGGCTGTGGTAGCCGGGAGTGGCCACTGTACTCCAGTCAGGGCGACAGAAAAAAAAAAAAATTTAAAAAACTGTAAATGTGTATTATGCTGAAAAATATTTGCATAAAGCTGACATTTATAAATTTATTACAAGATTTTTCATAAATTAGGTATATTAATCAGGCTACACTTTACTTGGGGGAAAGAATCACTTTTCTTTTTTGTACAGACAGGGTCTTGCTATATTGTCTAGGCTGGCCTCAAACTCCTGGTCTCAAGTAATCTTCCTTCCTCAGTCTCCCAAAGTGCTGGGATTACAGGTGTGAGCCATTGTGCCTGGCCATTTTTCTTTAAATTCAAAGCCCTACTGCTTCCATCAACTTCTCCTAAAAGTGCTACTTTCTTCAAATGACATCTAAAATATCATTTCTTAAATGCAGAATTCCTGAAAACCTGGATGATCAATTGGATCAATTTGTGTGCAATGGAGAAGTTATAAAATAATGTTTTAATAAACGTATCATAAAAAGAATATAAATTCTTCTTCAAAAATTCATGGCCTTATGCTTGAAGAAATAGTTGATACCCCTGCCTAGCAAAAAGAGTAATAAAGGAGACTGCAGAGTCATTAAGGACAAGAAGCAGTGTCTGTCCCCAGAACATAATACAGTGCCTTTTACGGAAGAGGGGACTCAGTCAATTGTTGGCTGAATTAAAAATGAAAAATACAGAAATTCTGATGTTTTATCTACCCATAAAGGTTATCTACATAGATAATGGATTGTTCTCTACAGTAGTCCCCTAATCTGTAGTTTCATGCTCCTCAGTTTTAGTTACCCACAGTCTGAAAATATGAAATTGAAAATGCAGAAATGAACAATTCACAAGTTTTAAATTGCACACCATTCTGAGTATTGTTGTAATTGTTCTATTTCATGATTAGTTACTGTTGTTCATCTCTTACTGTACCTAGCTTATAAATTAAACTTTATCACACGTATGTATGTGCAAGAAAAAACACAGTATATATAGGGTTTGGTACCATTCAGTTTCAGGGATCCACTGGGGGATCTTGGAACACTCTCTGAGGAAAAAGGAGGACTTTCAGACCCACACATCTAGCACTAAGAGAAAAGTGGGGGTAGAAGCAAGTCATCTTTAAGGTTCCAATGTGCTGCCCGTTGAAAGAGGACTGGATTTAAAAAAACATGGTACATATACACAATGGAATATTATGCAGCCATAAAGAAAGATACAATTATGAACTTCGCAGCAACTTGGATGGACTTAGAGTCTGTAATACTGAGTGATCTATCACAGAAACAACTGAGTACCACATGTTCTCACTCATAAGTGGACCCTGAACAATTATCATAACACTGTAAGAAAGGGATTGGCAGTAGTGGGAAACTGTGGTGGGGGGGTTCGGGCGGGATTGGCAGTAGTGGAAACTGCCAGGGGAAGGTGGAGATACACCTCATCAACAAGGTGCCTGCATAATGAACATTTGTATACCTAACCCTGAATTGTACCCCACACCTTAAAATTAAAAAATAAAAAAAAGACTCCAACGTACTTAGTCACATTTTACATCTCGCTCTGATTTAAACAACTCTCTCTTCTCAGCTATGTTTTCTCTATAGTATCCAATGCTTCATGTGAACAGAACAGAATTTCATGGGATTATAACCATTAAGATATCAACATTTTACTCGCTAACTGGCACAAAACACGAAGCCACATTTTTCTGAACCCACCTTCTGACCAGACTTCTTTTCCATCTACAGAAACTCCAACCACGATGCCAGGTGCGCCAACCTCATCCTAAGAGCGAAAGGGAGAAGAATGCACGGGTCAAAGCCAGGCAGTCAGGCCCGGGCCCCGCCTCCCAGGCCCGGGCCCCGCCTCCCAGGCCCGGGCCCCGCCTCCCAGGCCCGGGCCCCGCCTCCCAGGCCCGGGCCCCGCCTCCCAGGCCCGGGCCCCGCCTCC
>NW_007248608.1:155227-166214 GCF_000164805.1 Carlito syrichta
GGGGCCGCGCCAGACCCTAGCAGTCGACGCCCGACGGCCGAGCGCCGATCGCATCGAGTCCTTTTTGCCCTCTCCCTTGCCTCCTGGAAAGGCATAACATGGGTTCGACGTTCGGTAACAATGCCTAAATCTCATGTCTTCTAGCAGTTCACTTAACTTACCCTCTAATCACTAGCCAAGGACAGAACCGTTTCTCAGAGGTAGCTGCTGATAATTGTTTCACAACCCCCTCCCCAGCTTGCTCTTACTAATTAGCTTTTCTGTTTCAAATCTTTTCCTCCACTCCTAAGACTCAGGTTAACCCAATTAGCCCTTTGTGACCTTCGTGACCCAGGCAGACCCCACCAGTATGGCAACAATCATGTGACTAACCCACCCATCTGCCTGCTGTCCATCACCTGACATCAGTACCTGGGCTTACCTGCCCCTCCGTGATGACACATAGGCCACCACCCAACCACCTTAACGGCCTGCCCCCCTCAGAAGGGAATAAACCCTGGCAGCCATTCTCCATTACGTTGCTAAGCTATAGTGTGGCCATCTGCTCTTTCAGCCATGGCCAGGCCATGTTTTCTTAAGCTTTGGCCACCTCGCCTACCTTGGGGAGGCGAATCTCTCTCTCTCTCTCTAATTTACTTTCTAAATAAACTGTATTCTCTAATCTTACTTCTGTGCAATCATTTGTATCTTTCATGTGACAATGGAAGACACCCCAGACACCCACATCAGGTGGGCCTGGCCTAACATTCTGGAGGCCCTGCTGGGAGTGTGACCTAACGCCTACCATCTGATCAAGTGTCAACTTCTTTCTCCTAGGAGCCTTCCTAGTTCCTATCCCACAGGAGTTCTTGCCCAGACCATCTTGCCCCCCCCCCCCAGTGTGCACACTTCCTTAACAACACACTTTTGTATCTTTGAACCTGTCAGATTGCTCATCAGACTGTGACCTCTTTGGAGAACTGATATTTTCCGTTTTGGATCCTGGACTACGGGTCAGCGCCTGGCACACGGCAGACATTGTGTAGGCATCTTCTCTTCTGTGAGGACGATCTTCTCTCTCTTGCCATCTCCATTCCTTATTTCTCATTTCAGCTCCTCCTGTACCCCTAAAGCTCTTTTGAAATTGATGACTTCTGGAGTTCTGGCTCCATACTGCATCAAACATATGAAGTTATACCCAGACCTTATATTAAATTATTTTTGTTGTAAGAAAATATTTCAAAAAATTGCACTTGAAAATTTTTAATCCGAACTAACTTGTGTAATTTATAATTAGCTGTGATTTCTTAGCATCTGTAAATGATCAGAGATTCTTGTGAAATAAGAAACCTAATATCAAATTGCTACAAATGTAAAATGTGTATAAAATCCTAATTTAACATGTAAATGAAGTTGATATGTTAATTTTGAAGATAATTAAACATTTATCCATTTCAGTTTTGCAATTTTCTTTTTATATTTTGGAATATATATGTGTGGATGATTTTTGCAAGTTTGTAGGCTTTAGACCTTAGGCGTTGGGGCAATAAGCCCCATGTATGAAATTACCCTGATAGAGAGTTCACAGACTTGAATTGACAAGTTGTCAGGAGACAAAGCTGTAAACATCTTAAGGTAATAATTATCTAATTGGAGGAAATGGTAATAAGAGTAACCACAACTAGTAAGAAGTGAGTAGGACTAAATAATTACTAAGTTTCTGAGGCTACTCACAAAACCCAAGAACCCAAAAGACCACAATATTGCAGGACCTAGAGGGTCTGAGTTTGAGACCAGCCTGGGCAATATAGCAAGACCCCATCTCTTAAAAAAAAAAAAAAGTTGGGCATGGTGGTACATGCCTGTAGTTCTAAGTACTTGGGAGACTGAGGTGGAAGGATTGCTTGAGCATAGGAGTTTAAGACTGCTTTGAACTATGATTGTACTGCTGCACTTCAGCCTGGGCAACAGAGCGAGACTCTATCTCTAAAGAGAGAGATATTAATACATAGCTTAAGGGGGGAGTGGGACATGATTGCTGGCCTCAGTTGAACGTCCCTCGGGACCTGATCATCTTAAAGGACTTACATTGCTCAGATAAAAGTTATTTTCTAGCCAGGTGTGGTGGTTCAAGCCTGTAATCTCAGCACTTTGGGAGGCTGAGGCAAGAGGATTGCCTGAGCCCAGGGGTTTGAGACCAGCCTGGGCAACATAGCAAGAGCTCGTCTCTACAATAAATAAAAAAATTAGCTGGGTGTGGTGGCGGGTGCCTGTAGTTCCAGCTACTTGGAAGGCTGAGGTAGAAGATTGCCTGAGCCCAGCAGGTCGAGGCTGTGGTGGCCATCAGCATGTCATTGCACTCTAGCCTGGACGACAGAGGGAGATTCCAACTTTAAAAAAAAAGTTGTTTTCTTTTCTTAGAAAGTAACAGAATACATGTCCTCTGTAAAAGCCAAATGCCTGACCAAACAGCCTGCAGACATGCTGCTGGATCTCTACTATAACACCGAGGCAGGGCCCCAGATTGCTAGATTTGAGTTTGGCTTTGGAGTGGGAGCCACAGAGACCAGAAAGAAGAAAAGGAAACCACTAGCTGCGGAGAGGAATGAGAAAGCAGAAAGGAAGAGAGGAAAAGGAAGAAGGGAAGAAACTTCCCATGGCAAATCCATCTGCAAGTCAAATTTCCAAAACATATGAAAAAAATCATCTAAAGAAGACAACAAAATCAACAACCAAAATGTGAAATCACCGCAAGCAAAATGAAAGCAGTAGAATAGTCCACAGGAAAACAGGAAAATGAGAAGCCATTCCTCAGCTAAAAAAAGATGGGTGATAGAAAACAAAACAATTTTTAACAAGAATTCCTTTTTTTTTTTTTTTTTTTTTAGTTGGAGTCTCACTCTGTAGCCCAGGCACACTCACAGGCTGGGCTCAGGCGATCTTTCCATCCAAGCCTTCCAAGTAGCTGGAACTATAGGTGCACGCCACCACGCCTGGCTGATTATTTCTTTCTTTATTGTAGAGACACAGTCTCATCAATGCCCATGCTGGTCTCGAATCCCTGGGCTCAAGTAATCCTCTTGCCTCCACCTCCCAAAGAGCTGAGATGACAGGTGTGGGTTACCACGCCTGGCAGTTTTTCCCTTGCATAAAATGTATGTACATTTTTTTGGTAGTCCTCTGTATTAAAAGACTCCATTCCTGTCTCCTTTACACCTGCAATCCTGATGAGATTAAAAATAGCTCCCCTTTCCCTCCCAAATGACATGACAAAATATATAGCCATCCCACCCAATATGTTTTCATGAATTCCTTTTCTACTTGAACTGGTCAGAGTGGTCTTTGAACTTGGAGCTAAGAACATGCCTGATGCTATACACGCCTGATGCTAAGGCAGCTCCTTAGAGTCAGACTCCTCCTTTCATCTCTCATCTTTCCTGTGTTCTTATCTTACTTTTACACAAACAGGCTGTTAAATGGCCATTGCACAGGCTTTTCTTTCTTCCTGAAATGCTCTTTTTTTTTGAGTTGGAGTCTCACTCTGTCACCCGGACTGGAGTCCAGTGGCATACTCCCGGCCACCGCAGCCTCGACCTGCTGGGCTCTGGCGATCCTTCTGCCTCAGCCTTCCAAGTAGCCGGAACTACAGGCATGCGCTTCCACTCCTGGCTAGTTTTTTATTTATTGTAGAGACAAGTTCTCATCAAGTTGCCAGGGCTGGTCTTGAACCTGCGGGCTCAGGCATTCCACTCGCCTTGGTCTCCCAAAGTGCTGGGATTACAGGCTGAGCCACCAAGCCTGGCCCCAAAATATTCTTTTCTCCAGCGTCCATCTGGCAAACACCCTCTTCCTCACTTTATTATGCCCTACCTTCCTCTATTGTAGCCCTTAGCCTCATGTAACAATTTTACTTAACTTCTTGGATTTGTTCTTTGAGATCTCTCTGCCAATTATCTGTAAGTTGCTTCAGAGGTGAGGCTTAGTTTCATCTGAGTTTAGCCTAGTACCTGCCATACGGTAAGTATCAACAAGCATGTATTGAAAACTTTGTATGCATGAGTGTAAAATCGCACTTTTCACAGAAAAACAATTAAACGTATTTATTATTATTACTGATTTACAGTGTGGTTTTAGTGGTCGGCTACTAAAGTTTCATTCTTTGAAGATTTTCATTTGCAGGTCTTGACTTTCAGCTTGAGAGAATGCTATTAGGGGTCTGGAAAATGAAATTTATGTCAAGAGGAGACCTTAAGTAGAACTAGGCCATGTGGTACCCATAGGGAGGACAGCTCACCATTATTAGACTGTTCTTATATGCTGGCTACCTTATGCACATTCTTTGATTTAATAACTGGTCTTATCTCCCTTACACATAACAAAACTGAGGCTAGGAGAAGCTAAGTTGCTTGTGGTTAAATGGCAGAATCAGGCTTTGAATTAGGATCCATTCTAGCCTGGCTCCCCTGCGAATTTGTGCACAGATTCAGGCCATGAGCTTGTGTTCCCTGTTAATACTTACAGAGGAGGGAAGGCCACAGCCTCCTGTATTCCCCCTTCCACTGCTCACTGCCTCTGCATGCTGTCTTTTCAGTCTGTTTCTTGGGTTTTACCTTGAAATGGAGAAAAAAATCACCAGTTATATTACAGTAGGATTTAAAAGCTGAAGGCATAGTAAGCATGATCTGGCATGGTAGTTTTTGTGGGATGGGGCATTTGGAAGTGCATCATTTTTGCTTATCATAATTTGGGGTGAGAGGTCCTGGCATTTAGCAGAAGGGGACCCAGGAGGATTTTGAAAGCCCTGCAATCTGTGGAACTGTTGTGCTGACCAAGGTTTTCTTCTTGACCAAACTCTAGCTGGACTCCTGTGAGCCCTCTTCTTGACTAGGCCTCAACCTTGGCCTACAAAGACTTGAACAATCACTAACAAAGTTTCTAACAGCTCAAGGCCACATTCTTAGGATGACCCTAGACCCCCTTAAAGCACCTGCCTGAGAAAACTCAAGGCCGCCAAAAGAATGTGCTGCTTGTTCCAGCCAACACCTGAAGATGAGGTCCCTATCTCCCAGTCCCTGTGACAGGGTAGGAACCTAATTTCTATGGGTGCCTGTCAGCAAATCCCGATGGGTTTTGTGTGGTCCAATCCCTCCTCTTGTTTTTTGTAATTTTTTGCTACCTCAACTCTGTTCGTCCCTTCCCCATCCCCATTCTCCCTGTCACTTCTGCACAAATCGGAACAGAGCTCAGTTCTTTCCTCTGTTGTCAGTAGTTACTGGGTAAAATATGTTTTCATGGCTTCAACTAATATCGTGTTATGTTTATCTTTGACAATGCACATTGAATTGTCCTACCCAAAATACATCCTTGAGAACAGTTACTTCTTTTCTTTTTTTTTTTTTTTCTGAGTTGGAGTCTCACTTGGTCGCTCAGACTGGAGTGCAGTGGCCGCTTCCGGCCACCGCAGCCTCGACCTGCTGGGCTCCGGCGATCCTTCCGCCCCAGCCTTCCAAGTAGCCAGAATTACAGGCATGCGCTACCACGCCCGGCTGATTTTTTGATTTATTGTAGAGATGAGGTCTCGCTGCCCTGGTGGGTCTCGAACCCGCGGGCTCAGGCAATCCACTCACCTCAGCCTCAGCTTAGTTACTTATTTTCAAAACAAGGTGTTAGGAACGTGTTCACTTCATGATCTTTGAAACTTAAATTTTGAGCCGAGCACGGTGGCTCATGCCTGTAATCCCAGCATTTTGGGAGGCAAAGTCGAGAGGATTGCCTGAGCCTAGGGGTTCGAGACCAGCCTGGGCAACATGGTGAGATATTGTCTCTACAATAAATAAATAAATAAAAATTAGCCAGGCGTGGTGGTGCATACCTGTGGTTCTAACTCCTTGGAAGTCTGAGGAGGAAGGACTGCCTGAGCCCAGAGGTTGAGGCTGCGGTGGCTCTGAGCCCAGCAGGTTGAGGTTGTGGTGACCGTGAGTGCGCCAGTGCACTCCAGCTTAGGCAACAACAGAGTGAGACTCGACTCAGAAAAAAAAAAGAAACAAATTTTGATCTTTGAATATTTAAATTCATTGACGTGTACATTTATGATTTGGGCACTTTTCTGTGTGTTATACTTTCATGGAAAGTTAATGTTTAGCAAAGCAAAAATCTGAACAAATGATAAAGAAGGATAATGTAAGAAAGATTGAAATAGTGTGGAGTGGGAAAAGCCAGATATGATTTGCAATGGAAAAAACACAAACAAGGGGGGACTAACAAAAAAAAACAACTCTAGAATTATCTTTTGGAGGGTGGGTCCCTTTTGGTGAAGGCTTCCCCTACTAGGTGAGTGTTCTGGGAACCATCAGCATCCGTGAACCAATGGTGGTGTTGGGAGAGGCTGCGTTCAGCTCCAGTGAATCTTTTTTTTTTTTTTGAGATTCTTTCAACAGGTTTGCCCATTTCATGATAGTGATTTAGGAGCGCACCTGAACACACCAGGGCTGAGGGTTCTGCAGTTTTTGGCCAAAAAACAGTGTGGCCCCACGCCCCACCCTCCCTATTCGCCCAATCTTGCCCTGAACAACTTTTTGTTCTTTGTTTCCCCGAATGAACAAAGTAGTCAAAGGGAAACATTTGGGAGAGGTGAAACAACAACAACAACAACAAATGCAGCTGGGCTCAGTGGTTCATCCTGTAATCCCAGCACTTCAGGAGGCTGAGGCGAGTAGATTGCCTGATCCCGTGGGTTCAAGACCTGCCCGGCCAACTTGGCAAGACCTCATCTTTACAATGAATCAAAAATTAGCAGGATGTGATAGTGGCCGCCTGTAGTTCCGGCTGCTTGGAAGGCTGGGCGGAAGGATTGACAGAACCCAGCAGGTCGGGGCTGCGGTGGCCAGGAGTGTGCCACTGCCCTCCAGCCTAGGTGACAGAGTGAGACCCCAATTCAAAAAATAAAACAAACAAAAAAACGCAGAAGCACTCAAAGGCATCAAAACTGACAAGTTCAAAATTGTTTTGAGCAGTGGAAAAAGTGCTTCAATAGGTGTATTGCATCAAACGGAGAGTACATTGAAGGCGACTAAATTTTAAACATGTAAGAACACACAATTTTTTATAAGTAAATTCCAGTTTTTTTTGTGCTCCCCCTCATATAAATAAACAGCATGAGGACACAGAGGAAGAGAAATTTGGTATGATTACAGGTGTTTTTTTAATGGTGTATTTTAATGATTCTTTAATGTTGTACTTAAAAAACACTATATTAAAATATAATAGGCAGGGTTCTGTGGCTCAGCCTGTAATCCCAGGACTTTGGGAGGCTGAGGCAAATGGATTGCCTGAGCCCGTGGGTTCGAGACCAGCCCAGGCAACTTGGCAAGACCTTGTCTCTACAATAAAACAAAAAAATTAGCTGGGCATGGTAGCATGCGCCTATAGTTTCAGCTTCTTGGAAGGCTGAGGTGGAAGGATCACCAGAGCCCAGCAGATCGATGCTGGGGTGGCTGTGAGTGTGTCACTGCACTCACTGAGCAACAGAGTGAGACTATAACTCAAAATATATATATATAAAAATAAAATAAACTGCACATATTACATATGTTTAAACTGTGCAATTTAAGGTTTTGTTTTTTGAGTCAGGATATCACTATGCCATCCAGCCTGGAGAGTAGTGGCACAGTCAAGGTTCACCACAGTCCCAAACTCCTAGACTCAGGCAATCCTTCTGTCTCACCTCCTAAGTTGCTGGGACTACAGGTGCATGCTACCACACTGGCTAAATTTTAGATTTTTGTAGAGATGAGGTCTCATTGTATTGCCCAGGTTGGTCTCAAACTCCTGGGCTCAAGCAATCCTCCCAACTTGGCCTCCCAAAATGCTGGGGTTACAGGCATGAGCTACCACACCTGGCTCATTTTGACATATGTATACACCTGTAAAACCATCACCACAATCAAGATAATAAACATACCCATCACCTCCTGAAAAATCTTCCTTTCTGCTTGCTCCCTTCCTCCCTTCTCCAAGCAACTATGGTCTGTTTTCTGTCACTATAGATTAGTTTATATTTTCTAGAATTATATATAAAGTGTATAAAATCATATAATATGGACTCTCTTTTCTTAACCTGGTTTCTTTCACTCAGCATTATTATTTTGAAATAAATACATGCTAATACATGTATCAATAGTTCATGCTTTTTCGATTATGGGTAGCACTGCTTTGTATGAGTTTGCTACAATGTGTTTATATACTTATCTGTTGATGGACATTTGGTTATTTCCTGGTTTTGGTTATTACAGAGATGTTTTCATTTCTCCTGGGTATATACCTAGGAGTGGAATTGCTGGTTCATTCTGTAACTATGTTTAATCTGTTGAGAATCTGCTAGATTGTTTTCCAAAGTAGTTGCATTATGTTACTTTTCCACCAGGACTATATGAGGTCTCCAGTTTGTCACAACCTTAGGAGTCTCACTCTGTCGCCCAGGCTGGAATGCAGTGGCACGCTCACAGCCACCGCAGCCTCAACCTGCAGGGCTCAGGGTATACCTCCACCTCAGTCTCCCAAGTAGCTGGAACTACAGGCATTCGCCACCATGCCGGGCTAATTTTTCTTGGTTTATTGTAGAGATGAGGTCTCGCCAAGTTACCCAGACTGATCTCAAACTCTTGGGTGCAGGCAAGCCTCTTGCCTCCGCCTCCCAAAGTGCTGGGATTATAGGCGTGAGCCACCGTGCATGGCTACATTGTCTTTTTTATGATAGCTATCCTACCAGCTATTGTGGCTTTGCTTTGCATTTCCCTGATGGCTAATGAAGTTGAACTTATTTGCTATTTGTATATCTTCTTTGGAGAAATGTCTGTTCAGATCTTTTGCCCATTTATATAACACTCTTGAAATGACAAAGTTATGGAAATGGAAAAGAGTTTAGTGGTTTACAAGGAATTAGGTCCTGGTGTGAGGGTAAGAGAGAAGGAAGGTGGGTATGTTTATAAAAGGGTAACACAGGGATCCTGGTGATGACGGAACTGTTCTTTACTGTGACAGTGCTGGTGGATACATGAACCTACATGTTATTAAATTGCATAGAAATAAATACACACACACAAGTACAAATAATATGAGGGAAACTCAAATTAGATTGATGGATTGCAGTCAGGTGTGATGGCACACACCTGTAATCCCAGCACTTTGGGAGGCCAAGGATTGTTTGAGGATAGGAGTTCAAGGTCAACCCGGGGAACACAGTGAGAGCCCATTTCTCCTAAATACATACATACATACATAAGCCAAGCAGGAGGATCACTTGAGCACAGGAGTTTAAGTCTACAGTGAGCTATGACTGTGCCACTGTACTCCTGGATGACAGAGCAAGAAGCTGTCTATTAAAAAAAGGAAAAAAGATAGATTGCATTTATATCCTGGTTGTGATTTATACTATAATTTTGTATGCTGGTTGCACTGGAAGAAATTAGTAAAGGATACTAGTGAGATCTAAATAATGAGGTCTGTATTATTTACCAGTGCATAAGAATCTACAATTATCTCAAAATAAGCTTAATTTTTAAATGAAATTTAGAAAAATTGCTTATCACCCTCAGAAAGTTTTTCATGTTTCTTCTTGAATGTGACTACGGCACAACTTCCAAAGCCCAACTCATGTCCTGTCTCCTTCAGGTAGACTTTGATCAATATCAGCTCTGAATGTTCTCTCTTCTACCTCAGTCTTTTGTTTTCTAATTATTGTCCATGTTGATTCTTCTGATTTAGATTGCAAACCATTGAAGGCATAACTATCATACATATTTGTGTCCCTCATAAACAAAACACAGGACTTGTAAAAGGGTGCAAAGCCAAAATAGAGGATAAGCTTTAGTCAGAGTAGCCACCATTTTAACATTGCTTAGCTTTGTCATGCTATTTCAACCACTTACTTCAATCCATCTTATAATAATTAAACAAGAAACAAAACCAGTTTTCTGGAGGTAGTAACTGATAGTTGTCTTGTAGCTCCCCAAGCATGCTTTGTACTAATTACCCTATTATCTAAATTGTTTGTCTTCCAGCCATAAAGGGCAGAGCTGACCTAATTAATCTATTGTAATCAGTCTTTCATGACCAACGGGACACAGACCACCACCCCATCATCATGGCAACAGCTCCTACCCGAGAATGCTTACCTACTCTTTCTAAAAGGGAAGGTTTAAAAGCCTTTAACCTCAACATTGGGTGCCAAACATTCCTTAAGCATTTAGCCTCCTCTCCAATCTTGGAGAGGTGAATCCACCCTTTTACTCTGATCTACTTTCCAAATAAACTTTTTCCAGCCTACTTTTTGTGAAATTCTTTGCATCTTTCCTGTGGCACCGGCTCACTGACCTAGCAGCTTGTTGTTTGCTGTCTCAAGGGTCTAAATTTGGGTGATGAGCTCTGAACCTCAGTGCAACATTTGAGAGGGCTTGTGTGTAATGTTTACCTGTTCCAAAGAAACCACCCAGAGGTCTGCCAAAGAAAGACATTGGTTTATTAGAATTTACGGGCGGCACCAATGGTAGTAGGTTGGTGAAGGCCCTGAGCCTCAGGGCAGCATAGCAAGCAGTTTTATAATCAAAGTAAGGCAGGGTAGCTAGTCCAGGCTAGGCACAGATCGAGAAATTCCTTGCAGGCAGGTTTTAGAAAGCTGAGACGTCCTTTCAGCAGGTTGAGAGACCCTGTGGGCCGGAAGGTAAATCCCCCGCAACTTGCCAAAGGAAAACTCCATCAAGGTAGTTTCCAGACCAGGAATCGAAGAGTCATAGAAATGATAAGACCCCTTTTAGGTCATGAGCTTGCAAATTGAAAAAAAATCTGGCAAGTCTCTCTGGAAAAGACTGCCCATTCCTTCCATTAGAAAAAGGAGAAATGAGCCGGGCTCGGTGGTCATCCTGTAGTCCCACGCCTTTGGGAGGCTGAGGTGAGTGGATTGCCTGAGCCCGTGGGTTCGAGACGCGCCTGAGCAGCGAGACCTCATCTCAAC
>NW_007248608.1:166234-179156 GCF_000164805.1 Carlito syrichta
TCTAAAAAAAAAAAAAAAAAGAAAGAAAAGGAGAAATGTCAGTGTCTCTGGAGTGGCGATTACCTGTGCCCCATCCTCTTTAGCATATCAATTGTTGTGAACATAGATTTAGTTTCTTAGTTAAGAGCAAAAGTGCAGTTGCAGTGTTTCTTTCTGAGAGAGAAACTGGCTTGTGCCATGCCTTTCTGGTATGAAACTTTCGCCTGTCCTTTCTTTCCTCTCTTCTCACGAATAAACTTTGTTTTAAAACTTTGCGGATTTGGGAGGCTAAGGTGAGGGGATTGCCTGAGCCCGTGGGTTCAAGAACAGTGTGGGCAACTTGGCAAGACCTCATCTCTACAAAATATTAAAAAAATTAGTTGGGCATGATAGTGCGAACCTGTAGTTCCAGCTACTTGGAAGGCTGAGGCAGAAGGATCGCCTGAGCCCAGCAGGTCGACACTGGGGTGGCCATGAGTGTGCCACTGCACTCTAGCCTGGGCAACAGAGTGAGACTCCAACTCAAAACAAAACAAAACAGAAAAAAAACTTTGTTGGCCACTCTAAAATTCATTTTAGGGTTGCGCCAAAGAACCCACAAGTTTTGCACTGTGCCCCACTTGGCATCAAAACAAGCAAGTTAATCATTCAAATTCCTGTCTGGTGTTTACGATTACAGTTACATTGATTAAGAGTGATGACTACATTATCTTCAGCTCTCTTTGGTCACCTGCATCCCGTGACTCATACATACTCTTCAGAGACCAGTCTCAGAGGGCTTGGAGGCCTGAGAGAGGGGGCAGAAAGAAGCCAGGTATAGGTGGAAATACAAGGTCTGACAACTAAGTTCTCGAACTTGCCACCGTGTGCTTACATTGGCAGCATTGTACAAACAACTCAATAGGTTTCATAACCTTGGTATATCAGTATCTCACAACTATGTTTGTGTTGGTGTGTGGTGGTGTCTTGCTGAGTGGCAGTCATTATTGTTGTTGCATGTTTTTGTGTGCTGTTGGGAGAATGTTGGAGCTTGAATTAGAGCAAAGAACAAACATTAAGTTTCTGTTAAACTTGGCAAGAGTGGAAGTGAAATCAGGGACATGTTAGTCCAAGTTTATGGGGATAATGTCATGAAGAAAATAGCAGTATACAAATGGATTAAATGTTTTTCTGAGGGGAGAGAAAGCATCACTGATGAAGAAGGTCAGGACGGCCAGTAATGAGCAGAATTGATGAAAACATTGCAAAAAATTCATCAAATTGCATGTCAAGATTGTTACCTGACTGTGAGGGGCATAGCAGACCAAATAAACAGTGACAGAGACACAGTTAGGAAAATCTTAACTGAAAATCTTGGCATGAGAAAGGTGTGTGCAAAAATGGTCCTGAAGGAGCTCTTGCATCCCGACAACGCACCAGCTCACACAGCACTGGGAAGGAGTTCTTAGCCAGAAAACAAACAAGTGTATTGGAACACCCACCCTACTCACCTGATCTGGCTCCCATTGGATTTTTTCTTTATCCAAAGATAAAGAAAATATTGAAAGGAAGATGTTTTGACGACATTCAGGACATCAAGGGTAATATGATGACATCTCTGATAGCCATTCCAGAAAAAGAGTTCCAAAGCTGCTTTTTTTTTTTTTTGAGTTGGAGTCTCACTCTGTGGCTCAGACTGAAGTGCAGTGGCCGCTTCCGGCCATCGCAGCCTCACCTGCTGGGCTCCAGCAATCCTTCCGCCTCAGCCTTCCGAGTAGCTGGAACTACAGGCACGCGCTACCATGCCTGGCTAATTTTTTGATTTATTGTAGAGATAAGGTCTCGCCAAGATGCCCAGGCGAGTCTCGAACCCGCAGGCTCAGGCAATCCGCTCATCTCGGCCTCCTAAAGCGCTGGGATTACAGGCTGAGCCACCGAGCGGCCCCAAAGCTGCTTTGACAGGTGGACTAGGCACTGGCATCGGCGCATACCTTCCCAAGGGGAGGACTTCAAAGGTGACCATAGTGATATAAAGCAATGAGGTATGGGGCACTTTTACTAGGATGAGTTCACGAACTTGATTATCAGTCCTCGTAGTGGGGACACTACCTCACACTCAGGGTTTTCATTTGTAAATTACTGCTGATAACAACCTCCTGGAAGATTTGTTTTGAAGATTAAATATGCTTCAATTGTAGAAAGATAAACTGTAAGCATTAGAGAGTAAGCTGGCTGAGCAGGGGTAGAGATCAGCATTGTTCATTCCCTGCTAATGCTATTTTTGTGAACATAAAAAAAACCAAAATATCAGCAACTAAAATTTCTAGGTCTTTTCCTGCTACATGTGAACTGATTTTCTAGTTAACACTTACTCAGTTTGCTTTCCTCTCTGCATCTCTTTCCCTCAAACTGTCAACTTAATTGTTTGGTCACAGCCCCAGTGATTGAGGACAAAACAGGAATTCAGTGCCAATCATTTGAGGCCCCAGGCTATGCCTTTGCTGGGTTTGACTTGGTGGAGAGTTGGTGAATAGCTTTTTCTTGCAATGTCATGATGACCTTTGAAAAGAAAGCAATCAAGTCAGACATGAATGAAGTCTCTCTATCGGCAGAGAATGTTAAGTTCTTGGGAACTGGGGCCCAACCCTGCAGTCCCCTCCACCTCCCGCCCCACTTGATGGGTCTGAAACCCCTCTCTACCGGTGGCTCCAGTTGGCTGTGTTCTCCTGTGTTTGCCCCAGGGCCTGAGGGCATCCCCACTTCACTGACAGCAAGTTGTGTGGCTGTGCAACAGAAGGAGCCAGTGGAGAGCCTTTCTGTCAGGCGATTCTCCAGTGGCTGCATCGCAACTCCCCCCCACCCCCACCGACAGATACACCTCCTGGGAAAGTGAGAGAGGAATAGTACTATGATTATTGGTCCAAAATGCAAAGAATGAGGTAACCTACATCTGTGTTAGTCTCACAACTCAAAACAGTTTCCAAGGGCAGATGATAAAAATCTGGACTCTAGCCGGGGTCGGTGGCTCAGCCTGTAATCCCGCGCCTTTGGGAGGCTGAGGTGAGTGGATTGCCTGAGCCCGCGGGTTCGAGACCCGCCTGGGCAGCGAGACTTCATCTCTACAATAAATCAAAAAATCAGCCGGGCGTGGTAGCATGCACCTGTAATTCCGGCTACTTGGAAGGCTGCGGTGGAAGGATCGCCGGAGTCCAGCAGGCGAGGCTGTGGTGGCTGGGAGTGGCCACTACACTCCAGTCTGGGTGAGAGTGAGACTCCAACTCAAAAAAAAAAAAATCCGGACTCTACTGAGGACAGACAGATGACCTTATGCAACCCTGTGCCCTACTCCAAGGGCCTTCTGAGGCTCACAGCCTTTGATGCACTGCTCTTGTGCAGCGTAGCCCCTGTCTACAGCCCCCGGGCTGCGTTCAAATCACACCATTTACAAGGGAGTCACTGTGGCATCTGGCTTGTGTGTTCGGACATACAAAGATGAATGATGCCCGCAGACTGTCAAGGGACACAGTCAGCAGGGAGGACAGGTGGAGCACATTTGCCTGTGGTCCAGCAGGCTGTATCCTGCCCAAGGGAGCCTTGGGAGGGAGTTGGGGTTGGGGCGGGTTGCGGGGACGGGTGGCTGCAATCCAGCCTGTGTTCCTGCTCAGGCCTCGCGTCTGCTGCTGGAGAAAGGGGCACTTCTTCCCAATATGCACACAAGAGCAATGTGTGCTCCCAGCAGCCCTGGACTGACCGTCAGACTTGAGACTCAGTACAGTAAGAGCTATGATAGAGATAGACATCAGTAGCCGTGGGAAGGGAGGAGAGAGAAGGGAATTTCTCCTAGGGGGAGGAGTTAAGAGACATTTCAGGAGGGCCTAGTAAGGGGAATAGGAATTCACCCAGTAGAACTGGTCAAAGTCCAACAAGGCTGAGGAAACTGTGAGCCAAGAGGCAGAGGCCTGGCTATACAAGGCCTGTTTATAGAACAGGGCCTGGTTCAACCTGGCTGTTGCAGGTGAGGCCAGAAGGTAGGCAGAGACCACATGGAGGATTCTGGGCTTTAACCTTGAGACTGCTGGTTCTCCAATGTGATATGAGCCAAAACACAAGAAGGACTTGTTCCCATGTGGTTTCCTTAGCTCAAGCCCCCATATGGGCTCTGATTCAGTAGTCTGGGGGAGCCTAGGAAGAAAAAATTTTTTGAGTCGGAGACTCGCTCTATCACCCAGGCTGGAGTTCAGCAGCACACTCACAGCCACTGCAGCCTTGACCTGCTGGGTTCCGCCTCAACTTTCCAAGTAGCTGAGATGACAGATGAGTGCCACCTTGTCTGGCTAATTTTTTTCTTAAACTTATTATAGAGACAATGTCTTGCCATGTTGCCTGAGCAGGTCTCAAACCGCTGGGCTCTGTATGCCTCATAGCACACAGAACAGTGCTCTGAATCTTGTGGGCCCTCAGTAAATATTTCTTTACCAATGAGCAACCGTCAGACTTGAGACTCAGTACATCTAGGGTGTCAACATCTAGGTGTCATCTAGCAACATCTAGGGTGTCAGAGTGGGGTCTTCACGGTCGGGCATATCTATTAAACTCCTCTGCCAATGTTATTCTCTGGATTTCTGTTACTTAGGGTTCTCAGTGACCTGGATGCTTTCAGATATCCTCAGGTAAGGATAATAAGGCCACAGTCATAACCCTGAGGTAGTTGTAACTTCTTTGTGATTGGGGGATGGGGAGAGAGAATGAGAGATTTTTCTGGCGGAGGGGGGAGGAAGGACTCCTGAACTAGTGCAGGCTCAGAGAGACTCCCAGAATTAGAGATTTTAAAGGTGCTGAAGTTTTTCTTGAACTGAACCTCCTTTGACATATGCAGACTGTAGCTTTAAAACTTGCCACATGGGCTGGGCGCGGTGACTCAGCCTGTAATCCCAGCACTTTGGGAAGCTGAGGGAGTAGATTGTCTGAGCCTGGGGTGTTCGAGACCAGTCTGGGCAACAGGATGAGACCTTGTCTCTACAATAAATTTTAAAAACTAGCTGGGCATGTGGTGTGTGTCTGTAGTTCCAGCTACTTGGAGGGCTGAGGTGGAAGCATCACCTGTGTGAGAGAGTGAGACTCCAACTCAAATAACAATAATAAAAAAGATCGAATTGTGACATACTGATAACCTAATGTCACTCCTCAAAGAACTAGAAAAACGCTGGGCTCGGTGGCTCAGCCTGTAATCCCATGCCTTTGGGAGGCTGAGGTGAGTGGATTGCCTGAGCCCGCAGGTTCAAGACCTGCCTGGGCAACTTGGTGAGACTTCATCTCTACAATAAAAATTAAAAAAAATTAGCCGGGTGTGGTAGCGCGCGGCTGTAGTTCCAGCTACCTGGAAGGCTGAGGCGGAAGGATCGCCGGAGCCCAGCAGGTCGAGGCTGCGGTGGCCAGAAGCGTCCACTGCACTCCAGTCTGGGCGACAGAGTGAGACTCCAACTCGGGGAAAAAAAAAAAAAAAAAAAAGAACTAGAAAAACACAAACAAACCAAACTCAAAGCTCGTAGAAGAGAAATACAAAGATAAGAGCAGAACAAAATGAAATCGAGACAAAAAAATTCAAAGAATCAACAAAACAAAGAGTTGGTTCTTTGAAAATATAAAATTAATAGGCCACTATTTCGTGTAATTAAGAAACAAAGAGGCCAGGCATCGTGGCTCACACCTATAATCCCAGCAATTTGGTAGGCTAAGGTGAGAGAATTGCCTAGGCCCAAGGGTTTGAGACCAGCCTGGGCAACCTGGTGAGAGCTCATCTCTAAAATAAATCAAAAAATTAGCTGGGTGTGGTGGCACATGCCTGTTGTTCCAGTTACTTGGAAGGCTGAAGCAGAAGGATCGGCTGAGGCAGAAGGATCGCCTGAGCCCAGCAGGTCAAGGCTGCGGTGGCTGTGAGTGTGTCACTGCACTCCAGCCTGGGCGATGGAGGGAGGCTCCAACTCAAAAAAATAAAATAATAAATAAATAAATAAGATTCAAATGAGCTCAATCAGAAATGAAAACGGAGACATTACAACTGATAGCATGGAAATACAAAAGGTTATCTGAGATTATTATGAGCGCTTCTGTGCAAACAAACTAGACAATCTAGAGGAAATGGATAAATTCTTGGAAACATACAATGCCCCAACCTTTAATCAGGAAGAAATAGAAACTCTGAACAGATCAGTAACAAGTAGTCAGCTTGAAACAGTAATTGAGTCTCCCAACAACAACAACAACAACAACAAAGTTCAAGACCTGATGAACTCACAGCCAAATTTTACCAGACTTTCAAAGAAGAACTAATCCCATTGTGGGAAAACAGAGAGACCGTGACACCGAGGCTATCTTGGGAAGCCGTGTTTTATTAGTGCTGGCAAGACTCAGCGGGCTAATGCTCCAAGGCTGGGCAACCCTGAGAAAGAGGAGAGGGGTTTTATGTGTTAGTTTAGGTAAGGGAGGGGGTCGGGTTGTCTGGCTATACATTTTTCTTTGGAATTTGCAAAGTTGTATTTAGCAAAACCAGATTTTCAAAGAACAAGTTGTCCCCAGGGTATACATGACAAGCAGGGGTTGTAAACTGATAGCTTCACAAAAAGAGGATGTGGGGATAAGGTTGTGAATCGATTACTATCTTGCATTTCCAGGAAAGTGGCTTGTGGCTACTTGGTTTTCTCATGTCCCATGTCTAGCAGGTTTGGAGCTTGCAAGTTGATTTTTTAAAAGGAATAATTTTAACTGTTTTTAGCCCCTCTCTGCCACATTCCCCCCTTTGATGCTTGACCCTTCATGGGTTAATGAGCATCATCTTCAATTTGGTGCATTAACATTATGTGGGTCACAGTTTTTCATTCAGCAACTGTTTCCACAAACTTAGAGATGGAGTTCATAATTACTGGGTTAGGAAAGGGAGGATAAGACAGGATTCCAACAATAGGATTACAGATCAAATAATGTACTTAAATCCTCCCAGATCCAAGACCATGCTTTCAAACCCATTGCCAATTTTTATGCCATGCCTTTTTTGTACTGGGACATGGGTAAGCTTTCTAATATAAGAAAGAACAGAAATTCCAGTGAGACCTTTTCCCAACATGTCCAATTTGTAGGGGTTGACTCTATTAGTCCTATAGCAAATAAAATGACAAACAGTATAGCAATTGGCAAATACAAAGGCTGACAAAGCGAAACAATGGGTTATCAGTAAAGTGTTGATTCTGTTGAGTCCTCAAGCTTCTGCCGTGCATAGACCAGTCAGCGTCTGGTGTGTGACTGAAGCAAGGTCAATGGATCCTCAAACTTCAGCCATGTGTAGACTAGCCAGCCCCAGAGTGGCTAGAGCAGGGCTTGGGGAGTTTGTTTTGGGCTTTCCGTCAGCCTTGGCGACTTTCCAGAAGGTCAGCTTAAGGGGAGCTGACGGATTTTTGGTGCACTCCCAGTCTTGGGAGGCAGGCTTAACTCTGCTGTAATGGATCCAGGAAACTATGTTGGCTACTTTGCAGCTGGGGTAGACAAAAGGACACTAAGTGGGCCCCTCAAGAGGGGTTTTAGAGGCTGTACATTCCATTCTTGTACCCATACCATATCACCTGGTTAAAAGAATGGGCATCAGTAGTTAAACTAATTGATAGCCATTCTCTGACTTGATAATGGATGGCATTTAAGGTTGAACCTAAGGCTTGCAATTGTTGTTTTAGAGTAAGATTTTCTAACTCCTTTAAGTCTCCCTATATGCCCTTAACAAGAGGGGGTGGCTGCCCATAAAGGATTTCTTTTTGTTTTTGTTTTTTTTAGTTGGAGTCTCACTCTGTCACCCAGACTAGAGTGCAGTGGCTGCGCCCGGCCACCGCAGCCTCGACCTACTGGGCTCCAGTGATCATTCCGCCTCAGCCTTCCGAGTAGCCGGAATTACAGGCGTGCGCTACCAAGCCCGGCTGATTTTTTTTTTTTTTTTTTTTGAGTTGGAGTCTCACTCTGTCACCCAGACTGGAGTGCAGTGACTGCTCCCGGCCACCGCAACCTCGACCTGCTGGGCTCCGGCGATCCTTCCGCCTCAGCCTTCTGAGTAGCCGGAATTACAGGCATGCGCTACCACGCCCGGCTGATTTTTTGATTTATTGTAGAGATGAGGTCTCGCCTGCCAAGGCGGGTCTCGAACCCGCGGGCTCAGGCAATCCACTCACCTCAGCCTCCCAAAGGCGCGGGATTACAGGCTGAGCCACCGAGCCCGGCTCCATAAAGGATTTCAAAAGGCAAGAAACCTGTTTGTTTTGTGGGGTTAGACCTTACCCTTAGAAGGACTATTGGTAGAAATTGGACCCAGCCTAAATGAGTTTCTTGGCCTGCTTAATTTGTTTAAAGGCCTGTTGCTGAACGTTTTCCCATAGCAGAGGCTCCTGTTCACCCCCCTTTGTGGCTTCATAGAGGGGTTTTGCCATAATGGAGAAGTTAGGTATCCAAATCCTACAGAGCCCTGCAGCTCTCCAAAACTCCCAGATTTGATGCCAGATAGTTGGGAGGTATTGAACACACTGCCTGTTTCCTTTCAGGGCCAAGTTGGTACTGGCCTTGGGAAAAATGAAAACCTAGATACCTAACATTTTCCTGACATATTTGGGCTTTTTTCTTTGAGACTTTGTAACCCACCTCCCACAGGAGGGGGAGCAGTTGTTGTGTCCCTTGCATACAGTTTTCCCAGGTTGGTGCTGCCAACAGTAAGTCATCTACATACTGGAGCAAGGAACATCCACACTGCTGTGCTGGAAAGGCTTTTAAATCTGAGGCTAGTACCCTCCTGAAGATGGTTAGAGAATTCTTGAATCCTTGGGGCAACTGAGTCCAAGTTAACTGTCCCTTGGTGCCATTTGTCAGGTCCTCCCATTGGAAAGCGAAGATTGGCTGGCTTCTTGGGGCCAGGTGGATGCAGAAGTGTCCTTAAGGTCCAAGCAGGTGAAGAAAGCAGCCTCAGCATGGATGAGACCCAGCAGCGTATACAGGTTTGGGATGATGGGGTGTAGAGTGACTGTGACCTGGTTTACGTCTCACAGGTCTTGAACTGGCCAGTAGTCATCCATGCCTGTCTTCTGCATTGGCAACAGAGGCATATTCCAAGCAGACTGACAAACCTGGAGGATTCCATAATGAAAGAGCCTCTCCAGGTGCTAGTGGATTCCTGTTTATGCTTTGCGTGGGATGACATACTGCCTCTGATGGACCAGCTTGCCCCTGGCTTTAGTTCCACAATCACGGGGAGTATATTTCTTGCCAGTCCTGGAGGATTGTCCTCTGCACATACTCCCGGTACTTGGAATGGCAGCTCTGGAGATTTTTTTTTTTTTTTTGCTGTTCCTGAGTTGGAGTCTCACTCTGTCGCCCAGACTGGAGTGCAGTGGCCGCTCCTGGCCACCGCAGCCTCGACCTGCTGGGCTCCGGCGATCCTTCCGCCTCAGCCTTCCGAGTAGCCGGAATTAGAGGCATGCGCTACTATGCCTGGCTGATTTTTTGATTTATTGTAGAGATGAGGTCTCGCTGCCCAGGCGGGTCTCGAACCCGCGGGCTCAGGCAATCCACTCACCTCAGCCTCCCAAAGGTGTGGGATTACAGGCTGAGCCACCAAGCCTGGCTGCTCTGGAGATTTTTATGCGGCCTCCATTAGGTTCTAGAGACACCATTCTTCTTCCTGGGGGACAGTGAGGGTCATGATTTTAGCCTCTGAGTCTCTTCATCTCAGAGTTATGTGATTAGGAGAGTCAAAGGTTATCTGAGCTCGAAGCTTTCCCAGGAGGTCTCATCCCATTAGGGATATGGGGCAATCTGGGAGATACAGGAACTCTTGTATGACCTCGTGGCCGCCAATTGTGCAGCATCGTGGCACCATGAAGGGTTGTCCGGCTTGACACCCAGTGACTCCCATAACATTAGCCCGTTTTTGGGAGAAGGGACCCACAGGCTGGGTGATCATGGAGTGTTCAGCTCCTGTGTCAACCATGATGTTCATACATTGGTCCCCAACTGTCATGCTGACCATAGGCTCCTGGGGACCTAAAGATAATAGAGAGCCTGGTCTGGCCTATTCTTGTTGCAGTCCTTCCATAGAGGCCAGCCATTAGGAGCTGGTGGGTCCTGTTGATAAGCGGAGACTTGTGGGCCATTTTTCTGTTGGGCTTTCTCATCAGCTATTTGTTGGGGGCATTCACCTTTCTGGAGGGTGTAAGGGAATTGGTCTGGGTGACCTGGCTCTCCTACTGTAATTCTATATATTCTCCTAATGGTTTTTCCATCAAAGGATCCCTCTGGCAGTCATCCAACCCCGAAAAAGAGTCAATCTATTTCACAGAATGTATGGAGCTTTCTCTGAGACAGTTTGACACCATAATAATCTCCACAGAAACATTTGTCAAAGTTCTTAAGCATACAATCAAGGGGGATAGTCTTACTTTAGTTTCTACCCATTTCCTTCCCCTGACAGCAGACACACACAAATAAGGGAACGAGGGATATGGGAAACAGTTGCTTCATCCTCTTCCAGCTGGACTCCTCATGGAGATATTTCAGACACCTCTTAGCAACTGGCAGGTTGGCATAAACCCCCAACCCAGATCAACCCTATGACTGGGTTGGGGCTGCCCTCAGCTGTATGAGGTCATCACCAGCTTAGATTGGGACTCAACACTCGCTTCAGCCCTTTGGTCAGGTCATAACCATTCTGCCATCCATCTCATTCACACGCAATCACACAGCACATTCTCCAACCCCCCATCCTATTCCATTGCCTTTCAGTCCTTTCCTTCAGACTGGAGACTACTTGCAGATTCTGGGAGGTGATCAAGCTCCCCTTCTGCCACCTACTGGCAGGTCTATGCAAAGGCCCTTGTTCCTACCCTTTCCATTGGGCATTGTTCCTCACACCTCTTGTTCCCCGTGCCTCTTTGGGTCCCTGTTGTGCTTTCGAGATCCGAGTCTCAATGCACTGGGAGTCCTCCCTCCTATGGATCAAAAGGTCCATTGCATGCCAGGCGAGATTGCCTCTCCCTTCACTCTGGAGGTTGTACCCTGATGACAATGGAGGTAGAATACACTGTCTCTGAACTCTCCCCTTCCCAGCCAGTGCACCAAGAAATGTTGCGGGAAAACAGAGAGACCATGACACCAAAGAAGTAGGAAGTAGTGTTTTATTCAGGCTGGTGCAACTCAGCAGGCTAATGTTCCAAGGCTGAGCAACCCTGAGAAAGAGGAGAGGGGTTTTATGTGTTAGTTTAGGTAAGGGAGGGGGTCGCGTTGTATAGCTATACATTTTTCTTTGGAATTTGCAAGGTGGCATTTAGCAAAACCAGATTTTCAAAGAACAAATTGTCCCCAGGGTATACATGACAAGCAGGGGTTGTAAACCAGTAACTTCACAAAGAGAGGATGCAGGGATAAGGTTGTGAATTGATTACTATCTTGCATTTCCAGGAAAGTGGTTTGTGGCTACTTGGTTTTCTCAAGTCCCATGTCTAGCAGGTTTGGAGCTTGTAGGTTGATTTTTTTAAAGGGATAATTTTAACTGTTTTTAGCCCCTCTCTGCCACAATCCTACTGAAGCTATTTCAGAAGGTTGAAAAGGAGATAATTATCCTTAATTCATTCTATGAAGCCAGTATCACCCTAACACCAAAGTCAGGAAGAGACACAACAATAAGAAAATAAAGCTACAGATGAATACCTTTAATGAACATAGATGCAGAAATCCTCAACAAAATACGAGCAAACTGAATTCAGCAGCACATAGGCCGGACATCATGGCTCATGCCTATAGTCCCAGTGTTAGTTACGGAGGGTCTGGATGGGGCACAGCACCAGTAACTAGAGATCTGAGTAACACGGAGATATGCAACACAAAGAGGTGAAGAAAGAAAAGATTTATTTAAAAAGAGATCACTTTCCACATGGGCCTTCTGGCGTGCGATCCAATGCTGCATAGAAAATGCAAAGAATTGCACAAAAATTGCATTAAAATACATAGTTTATTTAAAAGTAAATTAGAGAAAGAAGGGAAAGAGGTGATTCACCTCCCCAAGGTGTGGGAGGGAGCCAAAGCCAGGAAGCATGGTTACAGACACAGCTCAAAGAGCACATGGTCACACCAGAGTCTAGCAAGGCAATGGTCACTGGCTGCTTGTGGTTGAGTCCTTTAAGCCATCTTCCTTGATAGGAGAAGATCATTAAGGTGAATGAGTGGTGGTCTGCTTTACATCATCATGAAGGGGTAGGTAAGTGCAGGTACTGATGTCAGGTGATGGACAGCAGGCAGACGGGTGGGTTAGTCACATGATTGCTCTTACAGTGGGTTCTATCTGTGTTACTTGAGGGTTTGGGCCCCGAGGGTTTTTCCGGTAAGAGTTGTTAGACATTTGCAATCCACAAACTCCTTGACCAAAAGTGATCCTATTGTCACTTTTATGGCTTTAGCCAGCCAAAGGGTGATCTTTGACCTTCTGCCTTGACAAGGAACCTAAAAGTTTACTAGAGATTATTATGCTAAACCATGAATTGAAAGGTTGGGCTGCCCTGGTCTTGCACATGAGGGAGATTTGCCAAGGGGGGATGGGATAGGCTGCCACTTGGCCTGCAGTAGAATGTCTGAACACTTTCTAATGGTTATGCTTAGGCAAAAAGACTAAACTAAGAATAAACTAAGTTTCTTCTAGGTTTCTTTTTTTTTTTTTTGAGTTGGAGTCTCACTCTGTCGCCCAGACTGGAGTGCAGTGGCCGCTCCCGGCCACCGCAGCCTTGACCTGCTGGGCTCTGACGATCCTTCCGCCTCAGTCTTCCAAGTAGCTGGAACTACAGGCGTGTGCTACCACGCTCGGCTTATTTTTTGATTTATTGTAGAGATGAGATCTTGCCAAGTTGCCCAGGCGGGTCTTGAGCCCATGGGCTCAGGCAATCCACTCACCTCA
>NW_007248608.1:179414-202860 GCF_000164805.1 Carlito syrichta
GAAGGCTGAGGCAGAAGGATCACCTGAGCCCAGCAGGTTGAGGCTGTGGTGGCCATGAGCATGCCCCTGCATTGCAGCCTGGGTGACAGAGTAAGACTCCCAACTCAAAAGAAACAAAAAACAAACAAACAAAAAAATCCACTACAATTAAGTAAGTTTTATTCCAGGGATGCAAGGATGGTTCAACATATGTAAGCCAATAAATGTGATCCACCACATAAACAGAATTAAAAACAAAAATCATATGATCATTTCAATGGACACAAAAAAAGCACTTGATTAAAATCCAGCATCCCTTCATGATAAAAAAGAAACTTCAACAAAATAGGCACAGAAGTAAGAGCCCTCAAAATAATAAAAGCCATACATAACAAAACCACAGGCAATGTCATCTGGAACCAAGAAAAGTTTAATGCTTTTGCCCTCAGAAATGGAACAAGGCAAGAATGCCCACTTTCACCACTCCTATTTAACACAGTACTGGAAGTACCAGCCACGTGGTAATCAGGAAAGAAAAATAAAGGGTATCCAATAGAAAAAAAAAAAGAAATCAAAATATCTCTATATGCCAGTGATATGTGTCGCTCACCCCTGACCAGCAGGAAGGAGGCAACAACAACGTGTTCTTCTCAAAGCGGTTTATTCAGCCTTTACACCATGCCAGCTTCTTCTTCCTTCTTCTAGCTTCTTCTCTTCTTCTCTTTTCTTCTTCTTCTTCTTCCCCGTTGTCCCGTACTTATATCCCTTGGTCTCCACCCACAAGTCCCGTACCAGCGTGTCAGCAGTTCATAGGCTCTGCAGCGTTGCACTTGCGCGGTGCGCAGTGAAGGAGGGCCCGGCGGTATATCATGCGCGTAATCATGGGACTTGGCAGAGGTCCCGGGCGCCATCTTGGCTCAGGCCGCGCTCTCCACATCTCCCCCTTTTTTGTTTTATGAATGAGAGAATGCCTGTCTTAGGTTGTCCCTTGCGGAAACGTTCCTTACCCGTCATTGGGAATACAAGCAGCGCTGGCCTGTCCCCTGTCTTAGGTTGGTAACGTTCCCAGGGGATCTTACCCGTCTTTGGCTACTTCCCTAGCAGTCCAATCCACACTTGGGGAGATCGACCAGCCTCCATGGCCGCGAGAGCCTACACCACGAGGGCCTGCTCCTTCTTGTGCTGTTGCCGAGCATTACACATGCACCGGACAAAAGGGAGGCATAGAAGTACAAGACAGATCCCAAGACCCGCAAGTCCTGCCCATTCCTTTACATGAGATGCAATTGTGGTGACCCATCCCATGAGTCCTTTAACCAGCTTAGTATCTACTCGGGTGGAATTGATGATTACGATGGGTGTACGTAGTTCGCCAAGCAGCTTATCAAAGTTCTCTGACCAATTACCTGTAAGATAGCTGGAAAGGTTACGGGATAGCGCCGCAGCGTGGCTGTAGTTGTTAAAAGGCACATTAGTAACGCAGAGCCCCCATGCCATGTATGATGCCTCTCGCTTGAGGGCTATAACATCCTTCATTTGTTAGCTTGTAACCCATAAGCCGTAATATATCTCGGCCCCATAGAGAAATTGGGACCTTCAGCACATAGGGCTGGAAATCCCCCATGGTGGCCCTCTTCATCTTTCCATGGCAACAAGCGAGAACTAATCTGCGGCATCTGGGCGTACCCCAGGCCTGTTAAGGTTTGGTCTGACTGCTGTGTGGGCCACCCCGGCGGCCAGTCTGTGGTGCTAACGATGCTACGATTGGCACCTGTATCTAATAAACCAACTATGGGTTTACCATTAACTGTGACTCTGAGCACCGGTCTGGTGCTGAGATCTAATGAGCAAAAAATCTGGGGGGCGCCCGTAGACCCAAACCCCTTGTCTCCCTGCTCTTTGTTCTCCGCAGGAAATTTCTCATGTAAGCTGCTCAGAAGGAGTAATTGAGCTATCTTGTCTCCTGCTTCAGACCCACCCCTTTTACTTTCAGCAGGCTTTTGAGAGCCTGTTGAAGCGTCTGCGCCGATGTGGTGTTACCCATAGTCCTAAGTAAGCTTGTCCCTGTTAACCGGGAACCTTATTGTCCTAAGTAAGCTTGTCCCTGTTAACCGGGAACCTTATTGTCCTAAGTAAGCTTGTCCCTGTTAACCGGGAACCTTATTGTCTCAACCGAGAGCCTTGCTTGTCCCACTTACCTGGGAACTTACCCTGTGAAGCTTGTCCCTGTTAACCAGGAACCTTATTGTCTCAACCGAGAGCCTTGCTTGTCCCACTTACCTGGGAACTTACCCTGTGACTAGTCACCCTGTCCGCGATGAGTTCTGAACAGCTGAGGTCCCCGTACGGGCCACCACTTGTCGCTCACCCCTGACCAGCAGGAAGGAGGCAACAACAACGTGTTCTTCTCAAAGCGGTTTATTCAGCCTTTACACCATGCCAGCTTCTTCTAGCTTCTTCTTCCTTCTTCTAGCTTCTTCTCTTCTTCTCTTTTCTTCTTCTTCGTCTTCCCCGTTGTCCCGTACTTATATCCCTTGGTCTCCACCCACAAGTCCCGTACCAGCGTGTCAGCAGTTCATAGGCTCTGCAGCGTTGCACTTGCGCGGTGCGCAGTGAAGGAGGGCCCGGCAGTATATCATGCGCCTAATCATGGGACTTGGCAGAGGTCCCGGGCGCCATCTTGGCTCAGGCCGCGCTCTCCACAGATATGATCTTATACCTAGAGAATCCTGAAGATTTCTCCAAAAGACTCTTAGACTAGATAAATGAATTTAGTAAACTTTCAGGATACAAAATCAACACACACAAATCAGTACCACTGGTATACACCAGTAGTGACCAAGCTGAGAATCAAATCAAGAACTCAATTTCATTGACAAGAGCAACCAAAAAGCGAAAATACCTAGGAATATAGTTAACCAAGGAGGTGAATGATCTCTACAAGGAGAACTACAAAACACTGATGAAAGAAATTATAGAGGATACAAACAAATGGAAAAACATCTCATGCTCATGAATTGGAAAAATCAACATTGGTAAAATAACCATATTACCCAAATTAACCTACAGATTCAATACAATCCCTATCAAATTACCAATATCATTTTTCACAGAATTAGGAAAACAATCCTAAAATTCATATGAAAGCAAAAGAGTTAGCCAAAGCAATCCAAGCAAAAAGAACAAAGCCAGAGGTATCACATTACCTGACTTCTACAAGGAACCAGAACAGAACTTCTTACAGTAACCGGAACAGCATGGTACTTAGTACAAGAGCAGACACATGGACCAATGGAACAGAATAGAGAATCCAGAAATAAACCCAAACACCTACAACCAACTGACCTTTGGCAAAGCAGACATAAACATATACTGGGGAAAAGACACCTTATTCACCAAATGGTGCTGGGAAATTGGATAATTACATGTAGAAAAATGAAACTTGATCCCTATCTCTCCTCACATATAAAAATTAATTCAAGATAGATTAAAGACTTAAATGTCAGACCTGAAACCAAAAAAATTCTAAAAGAAAACCTAGGAAAAACTATTCTGGACATGATCCTAGGCAAATAATTTATGGCTAAAACCCCAAACGCAAATGACATGAAAACAAAAATAAATGAGACAAACTAAAAAGTTTCTGCACAGCAAAAGAAATAGTAAACAGAGCAAATAGGCAATTTACTACTAATGGGAGAAGATATTCGCAAACTATACTTCTGACAAAGGACTAATATCCAGAATCTACAAAGAACTCAAATCAGCAAGAAAAAAGAAAAAACCCATTAAAAATTGGGCAAATAACATGAACAGACATTCCTCAAAAGAAGATACACAGATGGCCAACAAACATGAAAAAGTGCTCAACATCACAAATCATCAGGGAAATGCAAAGTAAAACCACAATGAGATATGACCTTATGCCAGTCAGAATGACTATTATTAAAAAATCAAAAAACAATAGATAGTGGCACAAATGTGGTGAAAATGTAATGCTTATACACTGTTGGTGGCAGTGAAAATTAGTACAACCTCTATGGAAATTGGTATGAAGAGTTCTCAAAGAACTAAAAGTAGATCTGCCATTCAATCCAGCAATCCCACTACTAGGTATCCACTCAAAGGAACAGAAGTTGTTATACAAAAAAAGACACCTGTACTTGGATGTTTATCCAGCACAATTGCAAAGATGTAGAATCAATCTAAACGCCCATCCACTGATCAGTGGATAATGAAAATGTGGTATACATATATATACATGGAATACTGGTCTGTCATAAAAAATAATGTATTCTGCAGCAAATTGGATGGAATTGGAGAACATCATTCTAAGTGAACTAATACAGGAACAGAAAAACCAGACACCACATGTTCTCACTTATAAGTGGAAGCTAAGCTAAGGCTCTGCAGAGGCATAGAGAAAGGTATAATGGACATTCGAGACTCAAGAAGGGGAGGGTGGATAGTGGTGGAGAGATGAAATATCACCTGTTGGGTACAATGTACACAGGAGAGGGTGGTGGGTACACTTAAAGCCCAGACTTTTTTTGCTGCCATACAAAACATACATGTAACCAAAAATTATTTGTACCCCCTAAAGCTATTGAAATAAAAAGAAAAAAGGAAAAATGGTTAAAAAACAAAGAAAAATAAATATTTCTTTGTATTTTGTATATACCTGTTTCTTTGGGTCATTTCTTTTTCTTTTCTTTCTTTTTTTTTTTTTTTTGAGTTGGAGTCTCACGCCATCGCCCAGGCTGGAGTGCAGTGGCATGTTCATGGCCACCCCAGCGTAAAAATACTGGGCTCTGGTGATCCTTCTGCCTCAGTCTTCCAAGTAGCCGGAACTATAGGTATGTGCTACTGCACCCAGTTATTTTTTTATTTATTGTAGAGAGAGGTCTTGCCAAATTGCCTGGGCTGGTCACAAACCTGTGAACTCAGGCAATCCGCTCACCTCTGCCTCCCTAAGTGCTGGGATTACACCTTGAGCCACTGAGCCCGGGGTCTTCATTTCTGAAGGCTCCTGTGTCACATAAAGCTTCTATTAAATACATTTGTATATATTTATGTTTAAAAACGTTTCTTTCATTTGCCAGTTTGCAAATTGGAGGAACTTGAGACTAGGATGCAGTTAAGCCGGAACGATGCAATAGGCATGTTGAGCTCACTATTGGTCAAGGAATGGGCAGGACCAGAGTGGCAGGTGTGGTTGGGGAGGCAGCGTAGTGAGAGGGACACTCTTTGGGTGAGGCAGGAGCTACTGGTGTACATCACATCACCATGGCAACCCTTACAGCTGCCAACACCTGCCTGGGGTTCTGGAGCTTTCTTATCCATATTCGAGCAGCCAGGAAGTGTTGGGGAATACCTCCAAAAACAAAAGGCTGATGGGAGTAGGTATAAAAAGCCTCAGCACCCTCATCCCATGGGTAGGATAACTTAATCTCCCAGAGTTCCCTGTGGGGTTAAACTTCAGCCATGGGGTAACTTGTGATCACTCCTCCTTCATTGTTTCACATTCTCTCTGAATTTTCCTGGGATCATCACCCAAACAAGCTACCTGTACTGGAGTCCTTGTCTCAGGATCTACCTCTGGGGAAGCTCCAACTAAGATATCCAGCCAGGAGGAGTGTGATTGGTAAGGTCACTGGCCTGTAGCCAGGGGGCTAACAGAAGACAGGCCTCCCAGGGGACTTATATGACTCTGTCACCGAGGCTGGAGTGCAGTGGCATGCTCACAGCCATGGCGCCTTGACCTGCTGGGCTCAGGCAATCCTTCCACCTCAGCCTTCCAAATAGCTGGAAACACAGGCATGTGCCACCATGTCTGGCTAATTTTTGATTTATTGTAGAGATAAGGTCTTTCCATGTTGCTCAGGCTGGTCTCGAGCCCCTGAGCTCAGGCAATCCTCTTGCCTCTGTCTCCCAAAGTACTGGGATGACAGGCATGAGCCACTGTGCCCCGCCTCACATCTGGGATCTTATAGTTGTGGAAGTCAGAAGTCTGAAATTAGTTTCACTGGTCTAAAATCAAGATGTGTGCAGGGCTGCATTCCTTCTGGACATGTGGCAGACAGGGGCTAAAAACAGTTAAAATTATTCCTTTTTAAAAATCAACCTGCAAGCTCCAAACCTGCTAGACATGGGATGTGAGAAAACCAAATAGCCACAAACTGCTTTCCTGGAAGTCCAAGATAGCAATCAATTCACAACCTTATCCCTACATCCTCTTTTTGTGAAGTTATTGGTTTATAACCCCTGCTTGTCATGTATATCCTGGAAACAATTTGTTCTTTGAAAATCTGGTTTTGCTAAATACAGCTTTGCAAATTCCAAGGAAAAATGTATAGCCGTATAACCTGATCCCCTCCCTTACCTAAACTAACATATAAAACCCCTCTCCTCTTTCTCTGGGTTGCTCAGCCTCGGGGCGTTAGCCCACTGAGTCGTGCTGGTGCTAATAAAACGCTGCTTCCTAAGATAACCTCTGTGTCATGGTCTCTGTTTTCCTGCAACAGAAGCTCTAGGGGAGAATCTATCTCTTTGCCTTTTCCCAGATTTTAGAGCCCACTCTCATGGCTTGGGCCCTACATCTGCCTTCAAAGCCAGCAGCAGATCATCTTGAAGCCTCTCTGACTTTGACGCTCCTGCCACCCTCTCGGTACATTGGGTTCATCTGGATAATCCAGGATAATCTCTTCCTTTCAAGATCCTTAGCTTAATCACATCTGCCAAGTCCCTTTGGCCATGTAATAAAGTAACATATTCACAGCTTCCGTGGATTAAGATGTGGACATCTGGGGAGAGTCTTTCTTCAGGCTACCACTGTTGGTCAGGTTCTTTTCTCCTTGTGGCAGGAAAGGCCTGTTGAAGACTGTCTGGATCAGAGGCTGCTTGGGGAACCTGAAACCAGAGCATAGGGGTGTGCATGCCTTCTGTGGACAGGAGCATTGGCCAACTGTGAATTAGTGGGCATCCATTCCCCATCCAACCAATGGGGTGGAAACCTCTGGCTCAACACTTCCCTTCTTGTAGACACCATACGCTGTTGTCAAACAGATTCCAGTACGACTGTCAGGTACTGCTCTGTGTACTCCCAACGCTACAGCCCTGGCACATTTACAAGTCATCTTTTTTGGTTTTGGTGGAATCTGTTCCATCCTGGGTTCCCTTTAATTGTGCTCATTAACCCCTCTGACACACTGTGTTGCAAACCAATCCCCACAGTATTTGACCCTGGTATCCATCCAGGACCTCACTACTCCCTGCCCTTGTCTCCCTGCTTCTCTGAGTTTTGGCCACATACTCTGGATTCCACAGTCTGCTCTACGTCTCCTCTATCATTTTGAATATTTACTGGGACTTTTCCCTCTGGATTCTGTGCACAGATAATCTCATCCATTACATGTTGAGTTTTATGAGTAACCTTGTCTTAAAGTCTTGGGAATACCTTCTTGGAGCTGACCTTTAAAAAATAACCACTCTGAGGCCAGGTGCAGTGGTTCATGCCTGCAATCCCAGCTCTTTGGGAGGCCAAGGCAAGAGGATTGCCTGAGGCCACCGCAGCCTCAACCTGCTGGGCTCAGGTGATCCTTCCACATGAGACTACAGGCACGCATCACCACACCCAGCTAATTTTTTTATTTATTGTAGAGATGAGGTCTAGCCAAGTTGCCCAGGCTGGTCTCGAGCCAGTGGGAATCCTCTCACCTCGGCCTCCCAAAGTGTGGGGATTATAGGCAGGAGCCACCGCACCTGCCCTTCAGGAACAGTTTGAAGGTAAAAACCTAATAGGACAAGGTGACAATCTGAATAAAGGACAAGAGAGTGGAAAGTTTCAAAGACAAAACCAAGCTTTACAGCACACACACATTACTGTCAACTGGACTGATGTTTACATTCAATTGCAATTAAACATTTTTAGAAGGAGGAAATGGCAGCTGTTGTGTGTTCTGCGATAGGCCTGAGAACAGCTGCCTTCAGTGCAAGGGGATGGCTCCTTCCTTGTGACTCTCGGACATAACTGTGGGGCTGTCTTCTGGGAGAAGTTTACATACCCAAGTTCAAGTCCATGGGTGGCCCGCATCATTGGTGCTCTTATCAGCAGAATCCCCCCAACATTCTTTGTCATAGCGAGAAGGGCTGTCTCTAAAACCAAACCACTGTCAAGAGGAGGCAAGGCCTCAGAACAAGAGGCTCACGAGAAACTGGAAAATTCTGGGAATCCAACCCCAGGAATGCTGGCCCCTTGCCCCACTTGTGACTTTTAACTTCAGGATTTGGCAGTCAGTCAGTGGAGTCCAGAACAATCTCTGCCTCGTTGCTCCAGACTGGATGTCACCAATGGTCATACTTGGAACCCTGGCCCTTTCCCCTTTTCAAATTCTCTGGTATAGCAAGAAGAATCTGCATGGACCATTTTTTTTCTTTTTTAACGAGGCACTTGTTGGGGGAGGGAGGAAGAGAAGAAAGAGGGAGGGAGGGGAGGGTAAGGGAAAGAAAGGGAGACAGAAAGGGAGAGTGAGAGGAGATAGGGGAGATGGGGGGCAGAGAGAGGGAGGGAGAGAGAAAGCACCCACGCACTTGTTCTTTGTGTCTTATAAGAACTCTAACCCTATCACATCAGGGTTATGACCTCATTTACCCTGAATTACTTCCTTAAAGATGTTCTCTTTAAAAACAGTCACATGGCCAGGCTTGGTGGCTCAGCCTGTAATCCCGCACTTTGGGAGGCCGAGGTGAGTGGATTGCCTGAGCCTGCGCGTTCGAGATCCACCCCGGGCAACTTGGCGAGACCTTGTCTCTACAATAAATCAAAACTTAGATGGGCACGGTAGCGTGCACCTGAAGTACACGCTGAGGTGGAAGGCTGAGATGGAAGGATAACTGGAGCCCAGTAGGATGAGGCTGCGGTGGCCAGGACCATGCCACTGCACTCCAGTCTGGGCGACAAAACAAAACAAAACAGTCACACTGGGAAGTTAGGGCTTTAACATACAAATTGTGGAGAACACAATTGAATTCATAGCATGTTTCCAAAGAAATCATCAAGCCAGTGCAGTGGCTCATGCCTGTAATTCCAGCGCTTAAGGAGGCGGAGGTGAGAGGATTGCCTGAGTCCATGTGTGCAAGACCAGCCTGGGCAACTTGGTGAGATCTCGTCTCTGCAATAAATCAAAAAATTAGCCAGGCATGTTAGCACACGCCTGTAGTTCCAGCTACTTGGAAGGCTGAGGCAGAAGGATCGCCTGAGCCCAGCAGGTCGAGGTTGCGGTGGCTGTGAGCAGTGTGCCACTGCACTCTAGCCTAGGCAACAGAATAAGACTCTCTCAAAAATTAAAAAAAAAAAAAATTAAGTCTCAGAGTTGGAAAAGAACACAAAGATCACTGTTTTATTTGTATATTCCTTTCTGGTAACTCATTTCTGTGCTCAGTCTCCTTTCCTTGTGTGTGTGTTGTGGGGGGTGACATCTTTCTGTCTAGATTCCATCCCTCAGGCCCCAAGAAAGGTTAGACTGTGTTTCTTTAAAGTCTTTCCTGCCCTTGGGTTGGTTATTCACACAAACACCTCAGAGATTCCCAGAGAAAGCCCCCCTCCCCCCATTCTAAGGTGCTGGTTTCCACTCTTTAATGCTCTGTTCCATGGTTTACTCAGCCAATCTTTCCATCTTACGGAAAGGGAAAAACTAAATTTCGGGGCAGCTTTTCTTATTCCCAGAACCGGTTTACACTTTAGGTGAAGAGGAAGTTGGAAAACAATTCTAAGTGCAGTCTTCCATGGTATGAGGCGGTTAGAAGGTTTAACTTTTCTCTGAAAGATCATCACTTTCCATTTTTGTCCTATGAGGCTTTTCCTTATTAAGTACTTAGAAGTGGGATCTCTGAGAAGAGGCTCTTACTGTAATACTTTTTTTTTTAAAGTTGGAGTCTCACTGTAACCCAGGCTGGAGTGCAGTGGCATATTCATGGCCAACGCAGTCTTGACCTGCTGGGTTCAGGCAATCCTTCCACCTCAGCCTTTCAAGTAGCTGGAACGACAAGTGTGTGCCACCACCATCCAGCTCATTTTTCCTGAATTACTGTAGAGACAAAGTTTCGCCAGGCTGGTCTCAAACCCCTGGATACAGGCAATTCTCTTGTCTCCGCCTCCCAAAGTGCTGGGATGACAGGCACGAGCCACCACACCCAGCTTCATGTGCTTTCTACACATTATTCTAAACCATCCACTCAACTATTTTATGAAATAGGGATTATTGTCGCCTCCAGTTTACAGATGGGGAATCTGAAGGGAGAGATTAAATAATTTGTTTTAAGATCATACAGCTGGCCGGGTGCAGGGCTCACGCCTATAATTCCAGCATTTTGGGAGGCCAAGGTGAGAGGATTGCCTGAGCCCACAGGTTCAAGACCAACCTGAGCAATATGGCAAGACCTCATCTCTACAATGAATCAAAAAATTAGCATGTCACCAGGTGTGGTGACATGTGTCTGTATTCCAGCTACTTGGAAGGCTGAGGTGGAAGGATCTCCTGAGCCTAGGAGGTTGAGGCTACAGTGGCCGCGAGCAAGACACTGCACTCCAGCCTGTGTGACAGAGTGAGACTTCAACTCAAAAAAAAAAAGATTGTACAGCTAGTATAGAAGAATCACAGTAGGGGTTTGGCTCCAGAGTCAACATTAGGCTCTGAGGACAATATTAGGGACTGAGACAGGTCCTGAAAGGGAAGATGGAGAAATGACCTACGAAATGCTTTTTTACCTTCTGTGCCAAAGCCCATTGCACACTTTAATCTCCATTTTCCAAGTGAACCCCGTGAGGTAGGTAGATTTACTCTTATTGTACAGAACGGCTCAGAGAAGTGCAATTTTTTTGTCTAGGGGCACTGAAAACTTAGCAGGGGAACACACGTGCCCTTGCGAGTTTTCCACTAACGGTGATGGCATCAGAGGGTCTATGGCTCAGAATATTGCTTCTGTTCCAGCCACAGTTTCAGTGCTGATTCTCTGCTCATCCTGGTTTTCTTGGGTCAGGACTTCTTCATGGTACCCTAAATTTAGGATGTGCTATTCTGGTTTTGTGGCTCTATGTGTATTTAATATGTTTTGCCTTTATAGCTAAATAGCAGTTATAAGCTGTTATGAAATGTTTATACATAATTCATATATGCATGTGTATATATGTGTGTGTGTATATATGTATACACACACATACACACACACATACAAAGGGTGCCAAAAAATGTATACAAATTTTAAGAAAGGAGGCCAGATGCAGTGGCTCATACCTGTCATCACAGCACTTTGGGATGTTGAGTTGCCCAGGGGTTCAAGACCAGCCTGGGCAACTTGGTGAGATCTCGTCTCTGCAATAAATCAAAGAATCAACTGGGTGTGGTGGGGCACACCTATGGTTCCAACTACTTGGAATGCTAAGGCAGAAGGACTGCCTGAGCCCAGGGGTTCAAGACCAGCCTGAGCAACTTCGTGAGACCTCATCTCTACAATAAATAAAAAAATCAACTGGGCATGGTGGCACATGCCTGTACTCCTAGCTACTCAGGAGGCTGAGGCTGAAGGGTTGCCTGAACCCAGCAAGTCAAGGCTGCAGTGGCCATGAGTGTGCCACTGCACTCCAGCCTGGGTGACAGAGTGAGACTCCAACTCAAAAAAAAAGTGTATACATTTTTTGGCACCCCGTGTGTGTGTGTATGTATGTGTGTGTGTGTGTGTGTGTGTGTGTGTGTGTGTGTGTGTATGTGTGTGTGTGTGTGTACATGCGCGCGCGCGTGCGTGTGTGTGTATTTTAGTCGAGGTCTCACTGTCACCTAGGCTGGAGAGCAGTGGCACGATTGTGGCTTACCACAACCTCAGCCTCCTGGGCTCAGGTGATCTGTCGCAGACTCTGGAGTAGCTGGGACAACAGGTGTGCATCACCACGCCCAGTTAATTATTTCATTTTTTGTAGAGATGAGGTCTCTCTATGTTGCTGGCTGGTCTCAAACTCCTGGACTCAAGCAATCCTCACAGTACTGGGATTATAAGCGTGAACCACTGCATCCAGCTATGTGAGAACAGTAAGTTCCCAACATATGAACCTTGAAGATATGAACTTTCAAAGATATTCACATGTCCAATCACATAAGTTAGTTCACGTGTCTGACATACATTGTCATGTGCGCGCAAGATACCATACTGTAAGATTTTAAATATTTTCTTTATTTTTTGTATTTGTTTTTAATGTATTATTTGTGTGAAAAGTATTATAAACTTATTACAGTACAGTACTATATAGCCAATTGTGTTAGTTGGGGATCTAGGCTGACTTTGTTGAACTTAAGAACAAATTACACTTACAAATGTGCTCTTCAAATGGAATTCGTTTGTATATAGGGGACTTACTGCATGTATTTAAGTAGCACTCAGATAAAATTAGTTTTAGTAGGCCTAGAAGCCCGTGAGATATGTTCCTTTCACATAACCACATAACTGGCTGGGTGAAGTGACTCCCATTTGTAATCCCAGCACCTTGGGAGGCCAAAGTGGGAGAAGCATTTGAGACCAGGAGTTTAAGACCAGCCTGGGCAACACAGCGAGACTCTGTATCCACAAGAAAGGAAAGAAGGAAGGAAAGGAGGGAGGGAAGAAGGCAGGAAGGGAGGAAGGGAGGGAGGAAGACACAAACCCAACATAGTTCAAATTAACAGCATTCACTTAAAGATGTTTTGCTGAAACTGAGTTTCCACTAGGAACATGAATATGATAATGATGCTGATGGCAGGAAAAAAGGACAGTTTTGAAAAAAGGTAAAATCATGACTTGTGACTATAAAATGAATGTGTATCAAATAATTTTATTCAATTAAATAATTAATGAGGGAAGCAGCAAACTGTAAAGATTACTGAGGGGAAGCTAGGTATTTACAAGTAACTTAACAAAGAAATATTAGAATATAATTGCTAGATTAGACACAAAACGTGCTAATGTCCTATGAGGCAATACATGATAAGCTGTGGAGTTAGCTATTCTACTGGGCAAAAATCTCTCCTAGGGCATCTCTCCTGGGGAAAAATCAGCAAGCTCATGTGTAATTTCACCAAGTCTGGAAACTTGCATGAACAGCGTTTCCAATTAAGTATATTCCTCCAGTTCAATGGTTCTCAAATCTGGTCCTTGATACTCCCCCACCCAGGGGTCCTGGAGACGCTTTCAAGAAATATGTGTGTTTAAAATTATTTTAATCATAATATGACTAAGACATTATTTGTCTTTTTCATGGTATTCATATTTGTATCGATGGTTCTGAAGAAACGGTGGATAAAACTGCTGGCATGTTCATACAGATCAAGGCAGTGGCCCTAAGCGAAACGAATAGTCACTGGGTTCTTCATCAATGAGCACCCACAGAAAAAACGAGTCCATTTCACTGAACAACTCTCCACTGTTTAGTTTTAGCTCTGCCATTTACCAGCTGTGTGAACTCGGGCAAATCACTTGACCTTCTGAGCCTCAATGTCCTCACCTATAAGATGTTCAAAATACTGCATACACTGCCTGCCACGCGGAGTTGTTGTGAAGCTCAAATGTGATAAAGGATGTGAAAGTATGCTGAAAATTATGAAGCACCAAAGGCAAGTTGGTAGTAAAAAAAAGACCTTGACATATTTCATAGCCATTTTACAATTTTTTCCATCCAGGCTAAATAAGAGTGTCACCTCAGCACAGACCAACATATCGACAATTTAGGAACACAAGATTCTCAAATAGAGGATATTATTCTGCTTGCTTTTTTTTTTTTTTTTTTTTTTTGAGTTGGAGTCTCACTCTGTCACCCAGGCTGAAGGGCAGTGGCATGCTCCTGGCCACCGCAGCTTTGACCTAATGGACTCAGGCAATCCTTCCAAGTGGCTGGAACTACAGACTGTGCCACCATGCTCGGCTAATCTTGTATTTTATTTATTGTAGAGATGAGGTCTCGCTAAGTTACCCAGGCTGATCTCAAATCCATGGGTTCAGGCAATCTTCTTACCTTGGCCTCCCAAAGTGCTAAGATTATAGGCATGAGCTACCGTGCCCGGCCTCTCTTGCTTCTTCTAACTGTAATATACCACATTTGAACATTATGGTACTTGATGCATTTTTTTTTTTAGGAGGGGTAGCCTATTCCTATGAAAATGAGAAATTATTAGCTTCTCCAAATAGGTCACAGTCACCCCTCTGTTCCAGAAAGAGGTGCTATGTGGAGTAAATAGGTTAATTTAGAATATCCATACCCTAAACTGGGTACGGTGGCTCATACCTGTTAATCCCAGCACTTTGGGAGGCGGAGGCAAGAGGACTGCCTGAGTCCAGGGTTTTGAGACCAGCCTGGGCAACTTGGCCAGAGCTCATTTCTATAGTAAATCAAAATAACTAGCTAGGCATGGTGGCGCATGCCTGTAGTTCCAGCTACTTGGAAGGCTGAGGGGAAGGAGCCCAGCAGGTCAAGGCTGCGGAGGCTGTGAGCAGCATACCACTGCACTCCAGCCTGAGCAACAGAGTGAGACTCTGACTCAGAAAAAAAAAATTAATCATGATTTCCTTGGGTCAGAATTTAGGTTGTCTCCAGGTTTTTCTTTTGCTATGACTGATAATGCTATGACAGACAGTTTCTTCTTTTTTTTTTTTTTATGAGTTGGAGTCTCACTCTGTCACCCAGACTGGAGTGCAGTGGCCGCTCCCCGCCACCGCAGCCTCGATCTGCTGGGCTCCGGCGATCCTTCCGCCTCAGCCTTCCGAGTAGCCGGAATTACAGGCACGAGCTACCACGCTCGGCTTATTTTTTTATTTTATTATAGAGATGAGGTCTTACCTGCCCAGGCGGGTCTCGAACCCGTGAACTCAGGCAATCCACTCACCTCAGTCTCCCAAAAGCACGGGATTACAGGCTGAGCCACTGAGCCCGGCTGACAGCTTCTTAAATATAGCTGCCTGTCTTTGTTGAAAAAATAGTCTCAAGTGCAGAATTATTAGCTCAAAGGGCATGAAAACTCTTTCGGGTTCTTGCAAATGCTCATATATTTCTATTGCTTTCCAAAAGTATCTCACAAATTACAATGCCATTAGGCATGTTTGATTTCACTGTAAACATTCCAGCATTGAGTAATTTATTATACAATTTTAATAATTTAATCATTACAAAGTGCTACCTTTTTTTTTTTTTTTGAGTTAGAGTCTCACTCGGTTGCCCAGACTGGAGTGCAGTGGCTGCTCCCAGCCACCGCAGCCTCAACCTGCTGGGCTCTGGCGATCCTTCTGCCTCAGCTTTCCAAGTAGCTGGAACTATAGGCGTGCGCTGCCATGCCTGGCTGATTTTTGATTTATTATAGAGATGAGGTCTTGCCAAGTTGCCCAGGGCGGGTCTCAAACCCGTGGGCTCAGGCAATTCACTCACCTCAGCCTCCCAAAGGCGAGGGATTGATTACAAGCTGAGCCACCGAGCCCGGCTACAAAGTGCTGCCTTTTTTTTTTTTTTGAGTCACAGTCTCACTCTGTCGCCCAGACTGGAGTGCAGTGGCCGCTCCCGGCCACCGCAGCCTTGACCTGCCGGGCGCCGGCGATCCTCCCACCTCAGCCTTCCGAGTAGCCGGAATTACAGGCATGCACTACCACGCCCGGCTGATTTTTTGATTTATTGTAGAGATGAGGTCTCACCAAGTTGCCCAGGTGGGTCTTGAACCTGCGGGCTCAGGCAGTCCACTCACCTCAGTCTCCCAAAGGAGTGGGATTACAGGCTGAGCCACCGAACCTGGCTAGTGCTACCTTTTTAAAATGCAGTTTTCATTTCCACAAAGGAAAGACAATTTTCAAGGATTGCTTTTTTTTTTTTTTTTTTGAGTTGGAGTCTCACTCTGTCGCTCAGACTGGAGTGTAGTGGCTGCTCCCAGCCATTGCAGCCTCGACCTGCTGGGCTCCAGGGATCCTTCCACCTCAGCCTTCCAAGTAGCCAGAATTACAGGCATGCACTATCATGCCCGGCTGATTCTTTTGATTTATTGTAGAGATGAGGTCTTGCTGCCCAGGCGGGTCTCGAACCTGCAGGCTCAGGCAATCCATTCATCTCAGCCTCCCAAGGGCACGGGATTCAAGGACTGCTTTTTAGAGGAAAAAGTTTTGGCACCAAAAAGTGAAATCCAGGAACCACACATTGTCTTCCTCCAGCTTCCTGTCCACATCAAAAAGGCAAGCAGGCAGGTGGGTAGCTAACCTCCCCTTTAGAGGAGAGCAGTGACACTATCACAGCTCACCATAGCCTTGCCCTCCTGGGCTCAGGGGATCCTTCCATCTCAACCTTCTGAGTCGCTGGGACTACAGATGAGCACCATCACACTACTTTAAAAAATTTTTAGTTTTATTTTTTTGTGTGAGTCAGAGTCTCACTCTGTTGCCCAGGCTGGAGTGCAGCGGCAGGCTCATGGCCACTGTAGCCTCAGTCTGCTGGGCTTAGGTGATCCTTCTGCCTCAGCCTTCCCAGTAGCTGGAACTATAGGCGCATGCCATTGAGAGGACAACAATAGATTTAGGTTAAGAGCATGCTATTGAGAGACCCAAGAAACTTATTTGCTGTAAAAGTAGCATTTAGTTCACTATATTTCATATATCCCCACCTCATGTTTACTATATATTTTGTGTATTCCTACCTCATGTATTTTATGAACTCTTAGTACTTTAAATCCTACCTCAGACCCCGTAGAATTAGACATATGTCGGGTGCCCGGTCGTGACCAATTGTATAATGGCGTAAGTAGTGTTTATATTTAGAACTCTTGGGTTAAGCATTGTCAGCCCCAAATTAGTAGGCTAACTTCTGCTTTTACAACGGGATGTAAATGATAAAGCGATAAGCCCCTTTCAGACATTCCTACAAGGTGGCAGCAGACTCAGAGGTGCCAGCTGCTCTCTATCACCGGTTTTTATCCCAGTGATAATTTACACGCAGTGGCTATGTAAACCTGCAGGGAACAAAGACTTTTATAAAGGAAACTGCCTTGCTATAATACGCTTGTGATATTTTATAAATTCCCAGAATTAGTATATGATTTTCTACCCCACATTCACTGTATGTGTTTGCAGCATTCATATTTAAAACTTTGTTAAGTTTGGCTTTTGTTGTCCCATAATGACCCTGTTATGTTATGTAAATGTTAAGCAAACAAGCTGTCCTAAGCATACCTTGGGATGGAAACTTAAAGGGCTAATGTAACCCTTTGCCTGCTGGCTCAAGTTACTTCATACGCAGGGACTGCATGCACCTAACTTATCTAACATTCCACTCGGCCCATTAAGTGGGTTTCTGTCAATCACGGGCAGTACCCACCAATACCAAGTGTTCCCGTACCCATTAGGAGAAATTACCCAATCATGTAAAATCAAGTTTAAAGTTCTTTCCCCTCCCTCTGTAATTGTGCATAAAAACTGCTTGCCATATGAATCAGGGTTCTCGTCCCTGAAGCTGCTGCTTCGGGCGTGAGCCCAGACTCGAGCCTGAATAAAGACCCTCGTGTGTTTGCATCGGAGCTGGCTCTTTGTGGTCTCTATCTCTCTCATTAGAGTCCCGAGTTCAACACCACCACACCTGGCTAATTTTTTTTCTTAATTGTAGAGACGAGGTCTCACCAAGTTGCCTAGGCTGGTTTCAAACCCCTGGGTTCAGGCAATCCTCTCGCCTCTGCCTCCCAAAGTATTGGGATTACAGGTGTGAGCCACCAGTTCAGCCGACAGTTTCAGTTTTGCTGAACTTCTAAATCAGCAACATAAATTAAGGATCCGGGAATATTAGATTGGCAGCATGCACAGTGCTGATCATCCAACAACTGGCATCTAGACTCAGTCAGAAGGAGTTTTCAGGCAAACAGAATCTGGTGTGATGTTTCTAGCTGCTTCGAGGGAGCCAGGCTCTCAGTTTTGCTCTTTGCACCGGTTCCCAAGGGAACTTCAGTGGAGAAAGCCCACTCTCATTTTCTCAGTTTTAGGTTGCCCATTTGCTTGAAGAAGGTGATGTGAAACTTGTGAATCAGTATCTTGGAAATACTCAGCCAGTCTCAGATGGAAGGGACAATTGTAATTATGAAAGTTTTTTCATTCAAATCAAAACCTTTTCACTATTTTATATTCTGGTTCAGTTATTCTTAATAAAATGCAAATGCAATGATTGTAAGTTAACTTTTATAAACTCAAAATCAGTAGCAAAACATAAAGGGCAATGTTTTATTAAGAAAAAAATTAGCTGGGCACCATAGTTCACACCTGTCACCTCAGGACTTTGGGAGGCTGAGGTGGGAGGATTGCTCGAGCCCAGGAGATCAAGATCAGCCTGAGTCACATAGTGAGACCTTGGTTCAACAACAGCAACAAAAATGAGTCAGGCCTAGTGGCACACGCCTGTAGTCCCAGCAACTGGGAGGATCACTGAAGTAGAGGCTGCAGTGAGTTGGGGTCATGCTACGGCACTCCAGCCTGGGCTACAGAGTGAGACCCTGCCTCCAAAACAAATAAAATTGTTAAAAATGATCATGCAAACAGTGGTGATTTTAGGTACTTAGGGATGTTTAAGTGTGACCCTCCGCCCCCCCCCCACCGCTTGCCCTTTATATATTTAACTTTTTTCCTAGCAGGAAAGTAGAGTGTAGATGGAAAAGGAATTTCATCTTTTTTTTTCTTTCGAGTGATTCGTCTGCCTCGCCTTCCTAAAGTGCTGGAACTACAGGCGTGAGCCACTGCACCCAACCAAGAATCTTATTTCGTGTTAAAAACAGTCATATGAGGCAGATATTATTGTTGTCTTCACTCTGCAAATGAGGAAACAGACTCATAGAGGCTAAGGGCCTTGCCCCAAGGTCGCACGGCTCAGATATGCCTCTCGACTCTTATCGGGCTTTTCTGCTTCTAAGGGTTTATGCTTCCTGTATGTGAAATTGTGCAAAAGTTGAAATTGTTTTACCCAGGCTATTGAATGTGCCTGGGATAGACGGTAATGATCTTGAGAGGATCATGCATGCGGTGTTGGCCAGAAGCCATTGGATGGAGAATTGTGAACAGCAGGGGGCAGCAGTGTCCTTGGCGTTCGTCGGTGTCCCCTGCCGTCCTCAAAAACCAAGGCCCCTGTGCACCATGGAAGGCGAGAACCCAACGTCTGACCTCTTATCTCTGATCGCCTGCTGAGCCAGAGGGACTGTCCGCCATCTAGTAAGATGTTTCCCATTCTCAGCAGTGGATTCCCAAGGAAGGAGAGAAGACCGTGGAGAAGAGGACTTCGGAGTCATTTACACTTGAAAGGCTCCCATCTGGATAATTAAGATAATGCGAGTGGTGTGACCCTGGCGTGTTACTTACCTTCTCTGTTCCTGGATATCCTTTTCCATAAAATGGTGATAATGGCATTGAGATGATTAAAGGAACATGATATACACTGAGCCCTTGGAACAGCACAGTGCCTGGGGGCACACTCTGCATGTATGGTACTTGTGATTATTATCCTTTGTCAAGGACTCTATTGTTTGCAGTGGACTTTCAGATCTATCATTTCATTCTGTCCTCCCACCATGTTCTGAGATGCAATATGATGCCCATTTAATAGAGAAGGGCACTGAGGTTGGGCCAGAGGAAGTAAAAAATTAGCATGAGCTTTAAAGACAGAAAGAATGGAAATCAGCCCTTCCAACCTCAGGCAACCTTTGTCTGTAAAATGGTGATAACATTACCTATCTTGTGGGTTTATTATGAGGATGAAATGAAATAACATGTACGAAGTCCTCTCCCACAGCGAACACAAAATTATTATTAGTATTTTGAGTTGGAGTCTTACTCTGTCACCCAGGCTGGAGTGCAGTGGCATGCTCACAGCCACCGCAGCCTCAAACCCCTGGGCTCAGGCGATCTTCTCACTTCCGCCTCCCAAAGTGCTGGGATTACAGGCGTGGACCACCATGCCCGGTCACAAAATTATTAAAAGGATGTTTGAAAGCATATGGAAAAGCTATAAGAAAGGCAAGTAGTTACACTCCCACCACCCAGACATAACCTTGTTATTATTATGTATTTCTTGCCCTGGTATTTGTAAGGCATAGGTTGAGATCCCATCATAGATGTCTAAGTAATCTGACCAAGGTGCTACAGCTGAGACAGTGGTGGAGGTGAGCTTACACACTGGGCTTGGCCTCTTCCATGTCACCAATGCTCCACACTGACTCAGTAAAATTAAGGCTTCCATGCCTTTTGAGAAATTGATGAAAAAATATTTCATGGGTTTCAAATTTAAAAATTACATTCAATTATAAAGATACATTCAATTAAAAATATACATTCAGCTGGGCTCGGTGGCTCAGCCTGTAATCCCGTGCTTTGGGAGGCTGAGGTGAGTGAATTGCCTGAGCCCACGGGTTCGAGACCCGCCCGGGCAACTTGGTGAGCCCTCATCTCTACAATAAAACAAAAAAAAAAAATTAGCCCGTTTGGTAGCGCGCGCCTGCAGTTCCAGCTATTCGGAAGGATCGCCGGAGCCCAGCATGTCAAGGCTGCGGTGGCCGGGAGCGGCCACTGCACTCCTGTCTGGGCGACAGAGTGAGACTCCAACTCAAAAAAAAACAACTAAAAAATAAAAATACACATTCAAAAGCATGTAAAGAAACAAACAAACAAAAGTTGCCAAAGCAATCTTATCATATAGAGATTGGAATTTTGTCCAGAAAGGTAATGTTTCATATGAAAAAAAGTTAATTTCTACAGATTTCCAATTGGCCAACATTATAACTATTAAAATATCTTTGTTCAATTTGTTACAACTACAATGGGTAAGCTTGAAAAAAAAATCAGTGAATGAATCATTTGACAAATTGATTAAATTGAGTGAACTCACTGATTCAGCAGATGAGTTTTGGGTGTGCTGTTTTCTTGGCAAACTGGCTTGCATTTATTAGACATGAAGTTGTGCTCTCTATATATGCTTGTTGAATTAATTAATACATGAATGAATGAATGAATGTACTGAATCTTGCCATAAATAAAATGATCCTTCGCTCTAAAAATCAATGACTTTACAGGATGTCAGCATTTCAAGATCCCTGAAAGCTTCCTCCGAGAGACATTTTGGTTCTAGGGTCATGAATACTCACCGTGGTGTATCCCTGCTCCAAATCCACACTCATTGCCTGGTTGGCTACTTAGTGAGAGCTGGTGCGTCTTTGTGGGTTCTCAGGGTCCAAGACCACTTCCTGTGGGGCTTAGAGTCAGAAGAGCTGTGGTTTTTTTCTTTGAGAAATTTGTCCATGGCAGGTCTTTTTGCCACGAATCTTCCTTTTTCCTTCTCTTCTTCTCGCTAATAAACTGTTTTAAAACATTAAAAAAAGAGTCAGAACAACCAGGTTCAAATCTTGCTTGGCCCATTTACTTTTTAGCCTCAGAACAATGGCCAAGTCAGTGCACCTTTGAACTGTGCCTCAACTTTAACATGGGGCTAGTTCTGATGCCTGTGCAACCCTATTCCCAGCATCACTGTAAATATCAAATAAAATATGTACACAGGCTGAGCAAGGTGGTTCATGTATGTAACCCCAGTACTTCAGGAAGCTGAGGTGGGAGGATTGCGAGTCCAGGAGTTTGAGAGTTTGAGACCAGCCTGGGCAACACAGTGAGAACTCACCTCTAAAAAAAAAAATAATAATCTATAACATATATGGCATGGTGGTGCACACCTGTAGTCCCAGCTACTCAGGAGGCTGAGGTGGGAGGATCGCCTGAGCCCAGGAGGTCAAGGCTGTGGTGAGTTGTGATTATGCCACTGTCCTCCAGCCTAAGCAATAGAGTGAAATCCTGACTCAAAAATAAATAGATGAATAAATAAACAAAAGAAAACATGTTCTCTGGGAGCAGGACTGTGCTAGGTGAATTTTAGGGACATGTGTGCTCTGTGTGGTGCAGGGAGGTACTGAGGGGATTAAGGGGCATTCCTGGGGCAGGAGAGCCAGGCCTGCTCTCTGGGAGAGAGTCACTGCTCACTTTTGCTCTCTGGCCTCTGACTCTCTGGTCACTGACACCCATGACTGAAAGGCACACATCTACTAAGCTCCTTCCCCCAGGTCATCTGCCAGTGAGGACCAGGCAAACCCCCTGCGGCCCTACAAACGCCTCCTTACTTCAGAGGTGAGCTCATTTGCCTGGAGCCACTAGGGGTGAGGTGAGAAGGAAGCCTGCAGTCACCTAGTCACACCTGGACCCTGCGAGGCCAGGCTAGGCGGCATCCTCCTCGGTCTGGCCTCTACGCTCTCCAGCACTTGCAGCTCTCGCAGCTCTGATCCCAGCCTGAGAGGGGCCTGCTGGACATCTTTGCAGCCTCACAGGAAGGAACCTGCAGCCAAAGAGACTGGCTGGGAAGGGCTGGGGCAGAGAGAACACAGCGGGCGTGACAGGGAGGGCATGTCATGAAGTGAGCCTGGGAACGGGATTAAACACAAAAACTGAGGGGACAAGAGAGATGTCTGGGAACACTATCTTTTTCTCCTCCCTTTTCTCAAGCGTAATAGTGAAATAATTAAAGAAAAAGGTGCTGTTCAAAGGGGAGCTGGCAGTCGGTGGTGACGTTCAGTCCTGGAATGGATGGCGGCACATTCTGGCTGCAGTTGGGAGACCTGCCACCCTGAGCGGACTGCGCGGGTACCAGCCAAGCCACAACCGAGTGCCGGCTCACTCTGGTTCGTTTTCTCTTTCATGAGTAAAGTCAGCTCTAGTAGAGATTTAACAGCTCCCAATACTTGAAAGGTGCTTCTTTCCAGAGAACTTGACATTCACCATCTAAAAGTCCAGCTAGCTGAGCACTCCTTCAGGGCTGAAAGCTAATGTGCACAGATGGACTCTGAATTGGAAGGTTCTGAGGCTGCATCTAATCCCATCATTACACAGACACCAGCTGTGGCCCTCATGTCACCCCCCTCAGAGATCTGGCTCAATTTAGCCCAAACCCCAATTCCAGGGCCTGTGAAAACACGTGAGGCGCACAAAAAAAATGGAAGACCATCACAGGCAGCTCCCAGGGTCTTTCAAGTATGGAGCCCACATTCTGTGTCATAGCCAACACATTAGCACGTACTCATAGTTCACATTAAATATAAGATTTTTGCTGTGGAAAAGATCAAAGGGATTTTATTAATTTTGCTTTTGAGTGTTGGTGTTCTTTGTGGCTGCCTGTGCTCTCTGGCAGTCACCGTGCATGCGCAGGACACATCTATAGAGCAAGAAAATCAAACATTAGCATTACTTTCTTTTTTCAAAATTTTTGTTTTTAATTTTATTAGGTTTTAAAGATGTGGGGTAAGCTGGGCTCGGTGGCTCAGCCCGTAATCCCGTGCCTTTGGGAGGCTGAGGTGAGTGGATGGCCTGAGCCCGCGTGTTCAAGACCCGCCTGGGCAACTTGGCGAGACCTCATCTCTACAAT
>NW_007248608.1:202883-205074 GCF_000164805.1 Carlito syrichta
GGTAGTGCACGCCTGTAGTTCCAGCTACTTGGAAGGCTGAGGCGGAAGGATCATTGGAGCCCAGCAGGTTGAGGCTGCAGTGACCAAGAATGTGCCAATGCACTCCAGCCTGGGCGACAGAGTGAGACTCCAACTTCAAAAAAAAAAAAGATGTGGGGTACAAAGTATTATTTTCAGAGTATTTAGAAACACTAAGTTCAAAAATTAATGAAGTCGACAACTTTATGTTTCATAGACACTTAATTCAAATGTATTACCTTCAATTTCATACCTTAGACCCAATACGTTTTTTTGTGCACCTCATGTGTTTTCACAGGCCTTTGATAAAAGCCATTGGCCAGAGGCCCTGTGCCAGTTGGGCCTGCTGACCAGATGGACCTGCTGGTGGCTGCCGGAAGCCTATCCCATGATCTCCACCTGTCCCTTGCCTCCCGCCCAGCATCTGTCTTCCTGGTTCCTGGCTCCTGCATATCCGCCTGTGATTCTGTTTCAGCTGGTGTCGAAACTATTCCCAGAACTCAGTTCCTTCATGGTTACACTGGACATTTCATGAGGCTGGGGACCTGACAAATTCTGAGGGCCATGGAGAACGGTCACTTGTGTACCTTGCAACCTTCCACTGTCTGGTTGCCTCTACCCTTTCCAACCAGCACCCACCCTCCGTCCCTCTACATCCCACCAAGGGCAGCTCTCTGGCACCACATGGAACATTTCCCTCATCTGGCTGCTTCTCTCTCGGCCAGCAAGACCCACCAGGGATGCCGGCATTCCCTAGGCCCCTGGTGCCGCAGCCCACCATGTCTCATTCTCTGCACACAAGCGCTACCTGACACACTCATCCCCTCCAGAGCTGCCTGGGCGGGTGCTGCCACTGGACACGTCCCGGGGGGGACCCTCATGGTCTCTCAGCACAAGGCTTTGCTTGCCTTTTGGCCTGTTCTCACCGCTTGAAAGTCATGATTGGGAATGCTAGCTTTCTTTCCCCTGCTCCTGCCTCTACACTCCCTTGACCAAGCTGGGACAGCTGAGGAATTCCCATGTTGAAGTCCAGTGGAGACCCAGGCCTCTCGCCGGCCAGTCCTGAGCTTGCTTTTTTTAGTTTTTATTTTTTGAGTAGGAGTCTCACTCTGTCATCCAGGTGGAGTGCAGTGACATGCCGCTGCAGCTTTGACCTGCTGGGCTCAGTCCATTCTTCTGCCTCAGCCTTTCTTTCTTTCTTTTTTTTGAGTTGGAGTCTCACTCTGTCACCCAAACTGGAGTGCAGTGGCCGCTCCCAGCCACCGCAGCCTCGACCTGCTGGGCTCCGGCGATCCTTCCGCCTCAGCCTTCCAAGTAGCTGGAACCACAGGCGCGTGCTACCATGCCCAGCTATCAGCCTTTCAAGTACCTGGAACTACAGGTGTGTACCACCATGCCCAGCTAATTTTTTAATCTATTGCAGAGATGAGGTCTCACCATGTTGCCTAGGCTGGTCTTGAACCCCTGGGCTCAGACAATCCTCTTGCCTCGGCCTCCCAAAGTGCTAGGATGATGGGTGTGAGCCACCGTGCCCAGCTTAAAACAACAAAAAATCAGTTTTACCATGTAATCTTAAAGTGTTTGTTTTCTTACCAATGCAAATGTAAAATATGACTTTATATATATATGTATATATATGTATATATATGTATATATGTGTATATATATATATATATATGTATATATATATATATATACACATTTTTTTAATGGAGGAAGAGACCCATGAAGGCAAAAATCCCAAGGGTCCACAACAGTCATAATATGGCCCTGGTGGGCAGGGGTATCCTCAATGAACTTGACTTGTACGGTTCATTTAATGGGGCAGTTGTGCTACGTGGGGACAGAAAACTGGTTCCTTCTGTCCTAGGAGTGACTATCACCCCCGCCAGGTGACCCAGATGAATATGGTCTAAATGCCTAATCTTTTGGGGGAATGTTTCTTAAGAGGAGATACAATACAGAGTATGTAGTGTTTGTTTTTCTTCCTTAAAAATCAAAACACCTTTGGGAGGATGAGGTGAGTGGATTGCCTGAGTCTGCGGGTTCGAGACCCTCCTGGGCAACTTGGCAAGACCTCATCTCTACAATAAATCAAAAAAATTAGCCGGGCATGGTAGCGCACGCCTGTAGTTCCAGCTACTTGGAAGGCTAAGGTGGAAGGATCACCAGA
>NW_007248608.1:205160-208003 GCF_000164805.1 Carlito syrichta
TCCAGTCTGGGCGACAGAGTGAGACTCCAACTCAAAAAAATAAAAAATAAAAATAAAAACAGCATAAAACTTAGCCCAGGATTAGAATCAAATCCATTCTTTATCTCATATTGAGTCAGTGGGCATGGGTACACTGCTCTGTCCTAAGCATCACAGGGGACAGGGAGAAGTAAAGCTAAGGGCTGTGCTCTGGGGGACAGGGACCAGCTCTCTTGGCTGGGGCAGTTTGTTTCCTCCTTTGGACTTCCACCCCAGCTACAGCACAACCCTGGGCTCCCTGAAGATAGGTGGGCAGTCCATTAGCCTAGGACCCTTGCCTGGTTTAGCTTAAGCAGACCACCTCCCCTCCCTCTCCATCTCATCAGCATTTTCTGCAGAGAAGCAGCATAACACGGGTTAAGAAAATGAGCCATGCACCTAGCCAGCCTTGTGTTCCAATCCCAGCTCTACCATTTCCCAGCTCTGTGCTCCTTTATGAGCCTTAATTTTGCTACTAAAATGGGGATGATACTCCTATTCATACAGCTAGCTGCGAGTATTAAATAAGACCAGCTATCTGGGATCTTAGAACTGGCAGCCTGAAAGCCAGGTCTAGGGCACATGTCTGGAAGCTGTGGCCTCATATGTCACACGGCGTAAAGAAATATCAATAGCTTGTGGGCTGGGCAGCTATTGGTGTTTCCTCCTCTGGCACAGAGGAGCTCTTCTTTCTGCTTTTTCATGACTTGGTCCTACTTACCAATAAATGGCCTTCCTAGTTCTGCCCACAACCCACCTCTTCCGGCCACGGGATGACAGTGTAGCATGACGGGAAATGCCCTGGACATGATGTCAGAGACTCTGGAGGGTCATTAGAACCCTGCTGCCCCTTAGCTGTCGGATCTTGGGTGGAGGTGGGGGGTGGGACACAACATCAGTAAGGGCACTTGATCTCAAACCAGGCAAAGTGGGACCAAAGGGAGGCCCAAACTTTGCCTGTATGAGAATACTTGTATACCTAATCCTGAATTGTACCCCGTGCTTTTTTTTTTTGAGTTGGAGTCTCACTCTGTCGCCCAGACTGAAGTGTAGTGGCCGCTCCCAGCCACCACAGCCTCACCCTGCTGGGCTCCAGCAATCCTTCTGCCTCAGCCTTCCAAGTAGCCGGAACTACAGGCACGCACTACCATGCCCAACTAATTTTTGGTTTATTGTAGAGACGAGGTCTTGCCAAGTTTCCCGGGCTGGTCTCGAACCCATGGGCTCAGGCAATCCACTCTCCTCGGCCTCCCAAAGTGCTGGGATTACAGGCTGAGCCACCGAGCCCGGTCTGGACCCCACATCTTTAAAAAAAATAAAAAATACAGTGCTGTAGGAACTTGGGTAACTTGCTTCAACAACCAGGACCTCAAGCCTCACATCTACAAGCTTGCGTCTCCCTTGCAGTTCTAACGTCTTTGATTTTATGGCTGGTCACATTTCTTCACATCAGGACAAGACGGGAGATTCTTTGTTTCAGGGTATTTCATGACACACACTCCATTAAACTATGAAAATGGGCTGAAAGCCTCACTACTAGCTGCGGCGGGACTGGCAGAATAAAAGTCTGCGGCCTTCCGTGAACTCCCACCATTCACGTCCTGTAGGTGGAATGGACCCTGCCATTGCTCACCAGTCACACGGAGCCTCTAGAAGGCTCACATGCTGCTAGTGACCCAAGAATGCTCATCCTATACCCTGCTGTGACGCTGACTAATGTGAACAGGGGAAATGGAGTTTCAAGGCTCAGACTGGTGACACCAACAAAATCCCTGTGGGCAAATCTAGAATTCTCGAGAGCCCGGGGAAATCAAATCGGACCGAACTTCGACAGCTTTCCCAGTCTGAAGATTTGTATGATGGCAATGCAGCTCGAGTTAACTTTCCTTGAAGCTGACCAGCTACAAAACCAGAGGTTTGGGGAGAGTCCACGTGGGCATATGGGATGGGGGATGCAAAATGGCAATCAGGTATTAACCGATAAACGTGGGGTTGGGGGAGAAAGGGAGAAAAACCAGTCCTGGATTTCCTGTCCTTGTCTGTTCCCTCCCCCCACTCCTGGCAGTGGGGAAGCCATTTAGCAGAGACAGATGGTGTCCCAGGCATGCTGTTGGGACTACCTGAGTACCTTCCTTCCTACCTGAGGACATCACGTCTCCCTCTACCCCTGGGAAAAACCTCTCGTTTGGATCATAATTCAGTCTGCCTCCAGTGAGCCGAGGCTCTGAGTGGGAACAAGTGCTGACAGGCCTGAGTTCTAAGAGTCATGAGCAGTGAAAACACAAGATAAAGAGGAGGTGTCTCCAAGTAGCACAGTCCTCGCTTCTGACAAACCTGTTCCCCAAAACTCAGAGAGACATTTTCTTTCTTTTCCTTTCCCTTTTTTTTTTTTTTTCTGAGTTGGGGTCTCACTCTGTTGCCCAGGCTGGAGTGCAATGGCCACCATAGCCTCGACCTCCTGGGCTCAGGGGATCCCTCTGGCTCAGCCTCCCAGGAAGCTGGAATTACAAGTGTGCACCACCATGCCTGGCTAATTTTTTTATTTTTATTTTTATTTTTGTAGAGAAGAGGTCTTGCTCTGTTGCCCAGGCTGGTCTGGAATTCCTGGGCTCAAGCAATCCTCCCAAAGTGCTGGGATTACACCATGCCCAGCCTAACATTTTCTGTTCTTTTTTTTTTTGGTGGAAAAGCAGGATTTATTGAGAGGACAGAAAAGTTCCCAGAGCAGGAGAGGTTGCCCAATTTCTTTTTTTTTTTTTTTTTTTGAGTTGGAGTCTCACTCTGTCGCCCAAACTGGAGTGCAGTGGCCGCTCCTGGCCACTGCA
>NW_007248608.1:208023-219354 GCF_000164805.1 Carlito syrichta
CGGGCTCAGGCAATCCACTCACCTCAGCCTCCCAAAGGTGCGGGATTACAGGCTGAGCCACCAAGCCCGGCTTCTTTTTTGTTTTTAAGTATAATTTCCATTTTTATTTTTTTCTTCAGTCCTTAAGGACTCAGCTCCTTCCACCGGCTTTGGTCGAGGCCGTGAGCAGCACCTGCAGGTCTGAATCGGGGTGGATGTTCAGTCCGCGCGGGCTTCACCAGACCAATTCCTCACCGCCTTGCTGTGAATGACACAACTCACACAGTAATCCAGCTGCACATACGGCTTGGGAAGCACACAGGTGTGGAAGACAGTCGCTTCGGAAACGTCCTGACAGCTGCGGCCTCCACTATGTTTCAAATGACGAACTTCTCTTTGGTTTTTGAGTTGGAGTCTCACTCTGTCGCCCAGGCTGGAGTGCAGTGGCACACTCATGGCCACCCCAGCCTCGACCGGCTGGGCTCCGGTCATCCTTCCGCCTCAGCCTTCCCAGTAGCTGAACTACAGGCACGCGCTGACATGCCTGGCTCATTTTTTATTTATTGTAGTAATGACGTCTTGCTACGTTGTCCGAGCTGGTCTCGAACCCGCAGTTTCAGGCAACCCACTCGCTTTGGCCTCCCAAAGTGCTGGGATTACAGGGTGAGCCACCAAGCCCGGCCTGACGAACTTCTTTTTTTTTTATTTTTTGAGTTAGAGTCTCACTCTGTTGCCCAGACTGGAGTGCAGTGGCTGCTCCCGGCCACCGCAGCCTCGACCTGCTGGGCTCCGGCGATCCTTCCACCTCAGCCTTCCAAGGAGCCGGAATTACAGGCATGCGCTACCACGCCCGGCTGATTTTTTGATTTATTGTAGAGATGAGGTCTCGCTGCCCAGGCGGGTCTCGAACCTGGGCTCAGGCAATTCACTCACCTCAGCCTTCCAAAGGCACGGGATTACAGGCTGAGCCACCGAGCCCAGCTCTGACGAACTTCTTAATAGCCTTATCCTTGGGCACGCACCCGGCGCAGTTCGTGCAGTGAATGGGCTGTGCGGCCTGTGGCCCTTTTTGGCGTGACCATTGTTCCTTCTTTTCTTTGTCATCTTGGAAGCGAGGACCCAAAAGAACTCATTTCTTTGATCTAAATAATTACTTTAAAGAAGTATAAAAATATTAAAACCATAATTTGATCACTAAGACTTCTATTTACATATATCTTTCTGGGAACCTATGTCTCTCCCAAAGGGAGTGTCCCCACCGAAATGAAATTACAGCTAGTGGTTTTGTGCAAAATCCTGAAGCAAGCTGATGAGATAAATATAGGAGTCCAAAAGAGCATCCCTTTAAAGTCAACATACTTTTCTGTTGAGGGCCAAAGAGTAAGTATTTTAGAATTTGTAGGCCATGAGGGTCTCCACCACAAATTCTCAACTCTGTCATGATGGCACTAAAAGCAGCCACAGACATTGTGTAAATGAATAGATATGACTATGCTCCAATAAAACTTTATTTATAAACACTGATATTGTAATTTTATATATTTTTCACATATCATTTACTATTATTCTTCTTTTGAGGCTTTCTTAATCATTACAAAATTTAAGGCCCGGTGTAGTAGCTCACACCTGGAATCCCAGCACTTTGGGAGGCCAAGGCGGGAGGATTGCTTGAGCCCAGGAGTTTGAGACTAGCCTGGGCAACAAAGCAAGACCTCATCTCTACAAAAAATTTAAAAAATTAGCCAGGTATGGTGGCATGATGGTCCCAGCTACTCAGAAGGCTGAGGCAGAAGGACTGCCTGAGCCTAGGAGGTCGACGCTGTGGTAAGCTGTGATAATGCTTCTGAACTCCAGCCTGGGCAAGAGTCAGACCCCGACTCAAAAACAAAAAAAGTCAAAGACAATTCTTAGCTCTCTTAGGTTGTACAGAAACAGGCAATGAACTGAATTTGGCCAATAGGCCACAGTTTGCCAAGCTCTGATTTAGAGGATGCCCAGGGCAAAAACGTTTTGGTTTTGGTTATTATAACCTTTCTCTACTGGCGCTGCCATTTGGAAATAAGGCAAATGGCCAAGAAAAACAAAAGTCAAAGAAAAAATGATTAATAGAGACATTCAAAAGAGTAAAGGAAAATATTTTGAAGAGGGTCCCTTGATTGACAACTTGTAAACAACAACTAACTTTATTTTCAGGGGGACCAAGTTTCACCTCTGTCAAATCCTACCGACTTTTATTGACGTCCGCTGTATTCCAGAAACACTAAATGCAACAATGATGAAAAATAGCTACTGCCCTCGACGAGGGGCAGCTGCTGTTAAGTAAGAAAAGGTCCTTTCCATTTAGAAATGGGATGTGTTCAGCCAGACATGGAGGCTCACACCTGTAATCCCAGCATTTTGGGAGGCTGAGGTGAGAGAAATGCCTGAGCCCAGGAGTTTAAGACCGGCCTGGGTGGCAACTTGTTAAGACCTCATCTCTACAAATAATCAAAAATTAGCTGGGTGTGGTGTCATGTGCCCGTGGTTCTAGCTACTTGGAAGACTGAGGTGAAAGCATGATCTGAGCCCAGCCTGTCAAGACTGCAGCAGTCATGAGCATGCCATTGCACTCTAGCCCTCTAGCCTGGGCGACAGAGTGAGACTCTGACCAAAAAAAAAAAGAAAAAGAAAGGAAGGAAGAAAGGGAGGGAGGGAATGTGTTTGCTCCTTGAACAAATATTGATTGAGCACTTACTGCATGCCAGGCCTGGGATAGGGGTTGCACGTGTCAAGCTAGGTGAGTTCTGAAGATGTTCATGGTAAGCAACTCGTCCCCTCACTATCACCTCGTTCTTATTCGCTTGAGGGAGGAATCAAGGTACACAGGGTCAAGGGGCCTGTCCCAGACGGAATGGTAAAGCGGAGGACCCAAGCATGGCGGCTCTCTGCCTTGGCAGGGGTGAGGGAGGATCACGTGCGTGAGATGCCTGGCATGCACGACGGAAGGAGGCACTTGTGCGAGTGCTTGCCCACCTGCGTGAGTGCCTCCTTCGGTTTTGCACCGAGCCCACTTGTCACACCCTAGCCCCAGCCTGTGCGTTAGCTCCCCCTGAGAACTGCTGCGGCCCTGGGAGGACCTGGACCCCCATGTCCCTGTAGAGACCAGAAACTTGGTCCCCTCTGCCCCTCCTTCCCCAGCACCACGGGAGATGGGGTGAGAGATGAGGAATGGCTGGACCTCATCAGGGTATCCAGGTCACACTCTCTGCCCGCTCACTTGGCTCCAAGGAATCCCCGCTGGAGCGAACATTCATGGGTTTTGGACACTCAGCCCTCATGCCCCTTTCCCAGGATGCCCTGATTTCCTGGTGAGGAATGATCTCTTTTCACCGTACAGCCTTATGGAACCCCTGCCAGGGCCTTGCCCTACCAAGGCCACAGCAGCTAGAAGCCTGGGGCCTGGCCATCGGTGCTCTCTTCCAGGATGGGGGTTCTTCAGCTAAATGAACTGGCTTGTTTCTTGCCACCAGCCATGAAGACACCCACATCTCTGAGTCCTGCTACTCAAAGTGTGGCCCATGGGCCAGCAGTACTGGCATTGCCTGGAGCTGGTGAGAAATGCAGGGCCTCGAGCCAGCCCTACCACAGTCAGAATCAGCATCTGGACAAAACCCCTGGGTGGTTCCTGTGCCCAAGTAAGTGTGGGAGTGCCACTCTGCACCCTTCCTTACCCTCCCACCCTGATTTGCACCATGGGGGTCTGTCTTGATATGCAGCCTTGCTGAAGCTTAGGGAGGCTCAGGGCTGGCCCCGTCTCTCCGGATGGCTTCATTCCCCAAGGAATTCTCAGCGACCAGCTTCTCAGACACACTTACCTGGTACTTGGTGGATAGTTGACTCTAAAATGAAAGGAAAAAGTAGGCATCGCTTTCAGAAAATAACTACATTTTAACCAACCAAAGAAACCCCCTTTCCTTCCAAGGTTTACGGCAATGGAGGCCTGAGTTGCACAAGGCTACTTCAAAGGGTGCGCTTTCTCTCCCGAGTCCCACAAGCTAAGACAGGGTGGTGGTGGTCGGGCTCCCTGTTAGAGGAGGGATCTACCCTGTCCTCCCTTTACAACAGACAGGAGGGAAGAAAGGGCATTAACAATGTGGCCCTAATGTGGCCGGGCATGGTGGCTCATGTCTGTAATCCCAGCACTTTGGGAGGCCGAGGTGAGAGGACTGCCTGAGACCAGGGGTTCGAGACCAGACTGGGCAACTAGGCAAGACTTTGTCTCTACAATAAATCAAAAACTTAGCCAAGTTTGGTGGCACAGGACTGTGGTTCAGCTACTTGGAAGGCTGAGGTGGAAGGATCACCTGAGCCAAGCAGGTTAAGGCTGCGGTGGCTGTGAACGTGCCACTGTACTCCAGTCTGGGCAACAGTGAACTCTGACTTAAAAAAAAAAAAACCCTAATGTTGATTGACAGCTCCTGGATATGTTTTTGTTTTACCTTTTATTCTTTTCTTTTCTCTTTTTGAGACAGTATTTCACTCTGTTGCCTAGATTGGAGTGTAGTGGCACCATCCCAGCTCACCACAGTCTTGACCTCCTGGGCTTAGGAGATCCTTCTATCTCAGCCTCCTGAGTAGCTGGGATTACAGGTGCACCACCACACCCAGCTAATTATTTTATGCTATGTTGCCCAGGCTGGTCTTGAAATCCTGGGCTCAAGTGATTCTCTGCCTTGGCCTCCCAAAGCATTGGGATTACAGGTGTGAATCACTGCACCCAGTGTATCTTTTATTAGATACCACCTAATTCCAGTAAGGATGGCTATCATTAATAGGCCAAAAAACAGCAGGTGCTGGGGGCAGTTGTGGAGAAAAAGGAATGTTTCTATACTGTTGGTGGGAATGCAAGTTAGTTCAACCTCTATGGAAAACAGCGATTCCTAAAAGAACTAAAAATTAACCTTCCGTATGATCCAGCAATCCCTCCCTGGTAATATGTCTGGAGGAACATAAATCACTCTACCAAAAAGATACCTGCACACACATATTTATTGCCACACTATTCACAATAGCAAAAACATGGAACCAACCCTGCTGCCCATAGAAAGTAACCTGGATAAAGAAAATGTGGTCCATGTACACAATGGAGTATCACGCAGTCATCAAGAAAAACAAAATCATGGGCTTCACAGCAACTTGGATGGAGCCGGAGGCCATCATACTAAGTGATCACAGAAACAAAGAGCTGAATACGTCATGTTCTCCCTCATAGGTGGACCCTGAGCATTAGTCACATTAGCACGAGGGAGGGGTCGGCAGTTAGAGGGCAAAGCTAGGGAAGGAAGGTGGGAAGGTGGGGGGCCCGTGAAAATCCAAAGGCTACCTGGTTCACTACCGGGGGGAGTGAGGGTCAGCTAGAAGCCCAAACCTCACCTGCATGCAGTCTGCATATGTAGTTAATCCTCACTTATACCCCCTAGGGTTGCTGTACCCTACAACTCTATAATAGATTAAACAAAATAAAATTTAAACAAAGCAACCATAAGGGACAAGGCTTTTGCAGAGGAGGAAACTAAAATTCAGAGAAGCTAACTTGAGCCAAATCCTCCAGTTGTTAACTGGGAAGAACCAGGGATTGAACGTGGGTTTTTTGGACAGTGTGTTGCAGATTCACAAAAGCACACGCAACACAACACACATTGCATACACGTGGCCGGGTTTCCCCGTGTGATCAGCGGTGGTGGTGATGGCGATGGTTTTGAGCGTGCATGCGTGTGAGCATGTGGGGGGGAGGTGGGCTGCGTCTTCGGGAGAGTCAAGGTCACACAGGACCAGTTAGTGGCGGGAGCCAGCCCTACACGGGGTGAGTCACGGCACTGACAAGTGTGTAGTCAGCGTAAGACTCTCTTTGCAACGAAGGCATTTGTGACTCAGGACAAAATATCACTCAACTATAAAATAAGTGGAAATAAGACTAAGGAATTTCAGATGTTTCCAATGATGACTTTGTCAATGCTGTTTTAAAAATAAAATACTAATTTGGATATATTTTTCTCATTCTTTTGGGTGCTTTTTTTTGAGTGGGCGTCTCACTCTGTCGCCCAGACGGGTGTGCAGTGGCCGCTCCCGGCCACCGCAGCCTCGAGCCGCTGGGCTCCGGCGATCCTCCCGCCCCAGCCTTCCGAGTAGCTGGAACTACAGGCGCGCGCTACCACGCCCGGCTCATTTTTGATTTGTTGTAGAGATGAGGTCTCACCATGTTGCCCGGGCGGGTCTCCAACCCGCGGGCTCAGGCGATCCACTCACCTCAGCCTCCCAAAGGCGCGGGATTACAGGCTGAGCCACTGAGCCCGGCTTGCCTGCTTTTTTTTTGACATACTCAGTACGAACCCCAGTGGGATAATCCTGCTCTGATGAGTGATGAGCTGACATCCCACCCACTTTGAATTCCAGATCCGAGGCAAGGGGGGGGGGGATGCTCACTCAGCTTTGTGGGGGTGGAGGTGGCGAAGGGTATGGCAACCCCCACCTGGAAGACCAGTGGTGTGCACCCTCATTAGGGAGGTGAGTAGGCAGAAAGCTCATGCAGTCACTTCTCCAAGCATTTCTGGTGTGCCCACTCTCCCCATTCCTGGGCTGTCAGTCAAGAAGGTAACTGAAGCCCCAGGACAATAGAGTGTGAAAGGAAAGATGTTCCCTGGTGTCGGATACTCTGGCCACCCAGACCCGAAAGCATGGCAGATGCCTGGCTTTTACTTCCAGGGCTGGCTGTGTCCCTGCATCCTGCCCTGCACCCGACATCCTCTAGGCAAAAGCCACAGCTAACGAGAAGGCTGGCGTACCTGTTCTCCCCCCCCCGCCGGCAGGCACAGGCCCTGCTCTAACAGAACGACTTGCTTCCTCCTCCAGAACCCCATTGCTTGAAGGCTAAAAAGATGCAGGAGCCGGGGTGCAGGGGCTCACGCCTGTCGTCCCAGCACTTTGGGAGGCAGAGGCAAAAACATTGCTTGAGCCCAGGGGTTCGAGACCATCCTGGGCACCTTGGAGAGACCTTGTCTCTATAATAAATCAAAAAAATTAGCTGGGCATGGTGGCTCATGCCTGTGATTCCAGCTACTTGGAAGGCTGAGGCAGAAGGATCGCCTGAGCCCAGCAGGTCGAGCATGCCACTGCACTCCAGCCTGGGCAACAGAGTGAAGCTCTGACAAACACACACACACACACACACACACACAAACTACAAAACAAGCAGGCCGGCTACGTTTTCATAGTGTCACTGAGAAGTCCCCAGGAAACTTAACCCGAGACAAACCCCTTCTGCCCCGGGGAAGACACAGAACTTGGACACTCTTCTGGGTGTCAATGAGGAGATCTCAGTCTTCCAAGGAACTGGAACCACAGGTGTGGGCCACCATGCCCAGCTAGTTTTTTTTATCTATTGTAGAGATGAGGTCTCGCTATGTTGGCCAGACTGGTCTCGAAACCCTGGGCTCAGGCAACCCTCTCACCTTTGCCTCCCAAAGTGCTGGGATGACAGGCGTGAGCCACCATCCCCAGTGTGAGTGGAAGTTTTCAATGAGACTCTGGCAGAAAAAAATAAGCTACAATAATTAACCAATACTTGGCAGCCCAGGTAAATTGTACAACCAAAGTGTTTATAAACGAGCAGCGTTCTTGTTTCTAAGACTGGAGTGGTAAGGGGGAGTGGCGATCTGGCATGGTTAGAGGACTTCTGAGAAAATTACATAGCCGGTCTGGGAGGGCCTTTTTCTACTGGGTTTGGGTGCCTGAAAGTCTTCCAGGAAGGGGAAATGATGCCTATCTTCCTCTTCCATGTACTCTCATATTATTTACTCTCCCTCTGCCATGCAATCATATCCTATTATTATTTTTTAGTGTATGTGTGTATACACTTTCACGAGGTTTTAGACTCCTTGAGGGCAAGAAGTCTATTTTATGCTTTTTCTGTTTTGTCCTACAACCCCAGTCTATAGTCCCTAGAATAAAGACTAATCATTCTCAAATGGAAATAAAACCACTTGGTCCTTTAGGCCAAATGATGCATCTTAATTTTCATGTATTCTCTAGTTCACAGAAGGTAATATGAAAGCCTTTTCTGTGTCTGAGAGAAAGTTAGTAGAACAAGATAGCAGAGTAAGAGACTTCTAGCCGGGGGGGAACGACAGCCAGAAGGAGGAGGTGTTCCAGACAGGAGGTTTCAAGTAGAGGGTTAGCAACTGAAGAGGGATGAACAGTTTTGCCAGGATTTGAGGACTTGAAACACTTTGTTGAGGCATTTTTTCTTGGTATTCCTATTTCTAGGCAAAGTATTCTGCCTTTTTAACTTCTTCGGAAGGTGCTAAGCAGTCTTGGAGTGTTCTGGAAGGGAGTGCTTTGTGTGAACATAGCAGGAAAGCAAAGTAAGGGTATGGCAAGCTTCGAGCTGATTAAACCAGCAATTAATCACTTCCCAGCAGCATGACCTGCAGACATGCGAGCCATCGCTAGGAAGCCAGCATCCCCCTTCAAAACAAAAGCCCATATTGCCTGGGGATTGGCTCCCATTTCTAATATTCAGATCACTGGACTTTTGACAACAATACATCATCCTTCTGGGAAGAGTGACTGGGCTTTCTTCAGATAATGGCGTCCTTGACCACAGCATGATTCAAGTAGTTCCTTGGCAAATGTTTTCTTGTGAAGCAGCGTTTTCAGAGAGGAAGTAGACTTTGGGATGGGGTGAGGGGAGTGGGGGTGCTGATACAGGATGTGGTCAGTCCGTCCAAACCCAGCTCTTTGGAAGGTCAAAGGGCTCTATTATTCCAGAGCAAGTACCCAGGAGTTTCACACTGGATTTATGAGTCCGAAGAGTTTTGCTGGGAGGCAGTATGCCAAAGCCTTTCTGATGGTGACCAGGACGCACCATTGTGAAGTGTGCCGGCCCTCTGCCCTCACCGCCACGCAGCATCCGCCAAGAGAAGCCCATGCCCACCACCTTGGGCGACAGAACGAGGACTTCTCCTCAGCTAGACATAAAGCACATTTCACCTTTCGCGGCACTGTCTTTCCTCTGCAGACAGCAGGTTCCACAGCAATCCTGCCTAGTGGCTTCTCTAGAATGAAAGAGGGCTGAACTGCCTTCATTTCCGTCCGCTGCCAGGCCTCTGTAACCTGTCCACTCCTACCAGGGAACAGATCCAAAAGCAGCTTGAGAGTGGAGTCGCAGAAACGTCAAGGGCCAGTGTTTTGCTTAAATGTGACATTTGAATCTACATCCATCCATCCATCTATCTACCTACCTACCTACCTACCTACCTGCCTATCTATTGTCAGGGGTCAACCAGGCTGGAGTGCAGTGGCACAGTCCCGGTTCACTGCAGCCTCAAACTCCTGGGCTCAAGCGATCCTTTTGTTTCAGCCTCCCAAGTAGCTGGGACTACAGGCACATGCCACCATGCCTAGCTAATCTTTTCATTTTTTGTAGAGATAAGGTCTCATTTATGTTGCCTAGGTTGGTCTCCAACTCCTGGCTCAAGCGATCCTCCTGCTTTGGTCTCCCAAAGTGCCAGGATTATAGGCCCAGTCTATTTTGTTTTTATTGTTTTTAGAAACAAGATCTCACTCTGTCGCCCAGACTGGAGTGCAGTGGTGAGAACATAGCTCACTGCAGCCTTGAACTCCTGGTCTCAAGCGATCTTCCGGCCTCGGCTTCCCAAGTAGCTGGAACTACATGCATGAGCCATCATGCCTTGCTCCTTTTTTTTGGTAAAGGCAGGATCGCATTATGTTGATGAAGCCAGTCTCAAGTGATCCTCCTGCCTCTGCCTCCCAGTGTGCTGGGATTATGGGTGTGAGCCACCGACCCGGGTCTGAATCTACTATTCTGAAATGTTCTTCACCTCATGTGCATAGGTGATCAACAACTTTGAAACTGTTACTTTAGCTTTGTTTCTGGGCCCTTTGCCCAATCAACAAACATAGTTTGTCTTCCACATGTGGGGTACCATGCCCATGCAATTGATTAATGGTCTCCAGGACAATGGCAAAGTTGCTTTCAGTTTCCTGAAGAGCCCAATGCAGGCACAGAAAATGATGGGACAGAAAAGGGGCTGGTGGGGTGGCAGTCTACACCAGCTGCCTTGGCTAGTTCTCAGTCCAAGGACGTGCATGACCTCTGGGGATGATGACATCACTGCCCAAATGGCAATATTAACTGGTCAAACCGTCAGCGTGGGTGGGTGCAGGGCCAGCTCCTCTGCCTCCAGGACCCACTGTGCGCCGCCTGCCGCCTGCCTCCGTGGGAGCCGAACGCAGCCAGCTGAGTGGCCACACACAAGCTATGCCATCTTTCCTGGTCTCATTTTCTGCTGGCCTCGCTGATATTGAGGTTCCTGCTGGTTCTGAATCAGCATTTAAGCTTAGGGCATCAGTCTTGGCAGGCCCCGATAAGGCCTTGACTCGACTCTTTGTTCTCCACGGCCTTGGAAACAGATGGAAACAAAACTCTCACAGGCAGCAGAAACCAGCCTTGTCCTCTGGGTTGATGCCCATTTGTCAAAAATTTGGCTGAAGTTACATTCGTATTAGTGAACTCTCAACATAGCTTCATTCGTTGTTTGACACACACAATTGATGACATCTGTTGAAGGAATGTAGCCCTGAAAACCCTCAATGTCAAAAAGTATACAGAATGGAAGGACCGCTTTTTGTACTGCCTGACATTTCTAATTTCTTTCCAAGCTCTTGTCTCCAATCCTGGAAATGATGGTTCCCTGAACACCCTATATAGTGCTTTTTGTTTTGATTGGAGAATTCAGATGTTGTTTTTCTTTTTTCTGAATATACATCTGACTGTAGATTTTTAAAAAATTATATCTACAAATAGTGTTGACAAGTTGAAAAAGTGGTTAGCACACTCAGATATATTCTCAAGTAACAAAGATGTATTTTTTTTTCCTAGAGAAAAAATCAGGCCCAAAGTATTGTGATCTCTGGAGAATACGTACCAGCATACACAAAAACTTGCTTTGGTTTGGCTTCTGCTAATGACATCTCCAGGAGCAGTGAGTAGAATTGTTCTCCTCAATGCCAGTTTCAAGAAGATATCTACAGGCCGGGCTCGGTGATTCAGCCTGTAATCCCAGCACTTTGGGAGGCCGAGGTGAGTGGATTGCCTGAGCCCACGGGTTCGAGACCCGCCTGGGCAGGCGAGACCTCATCTCTACAATAGATCAAAAAATCAGCCGGGCATGGGAGCGCGTGCCTGTAGTTCCGGCTACTCGGAGGGCTGAGGCAGAAGGATCGTCGGAGCCCAGCAGGTTGAGGCTGCGGTGGCCGGGAGCGGCCACTGCACTCTAGTCTGGGCAACAGAAT
>NW_007248608.1:219527-236573 GCF_000164805.1 Carlito syrichta
CAGCAGATGAGGTCTCACCAAGTTGCCCAGGCTGGTCTCAGACCCCTGGGCTCAGGCAATCCTCTCACCTCTGCTTCTCAAAGTGCTAGGATTACAGGCATGAGCTACCATGCCCAGCCACAAATTTGTATTTCTTGAAGATGCTTATATTCTTACCCTGGACCCTTTCTCCATGGAATTCCATTTTCCTCTGAACAAGGCAATTTCTAACTGTTCATTATGAAATCTGGGCCTGCTGAGCTTTGACATTGGAATTTAGATCATGAATCTTGAATTCTCTCTCAACATTATACATGGTTCTCTAAATGGTGACCATATCAGCTTCCAGACTTGGCTGTTCCATATTGAAGAGTCGTAATCTCCTTACCCTGAACTCACAGAGCGTCAGGCTCAGAGTTTATCACACTGGGCCAGACCCTAGGTGTGTACCATGTGGAGACAGGGCAGTTCTCCCTTTTGGATTAATCTGAAAGATTAGGTTATCATTCTTAGAATTGGCATGATGCTTCACAGTTAACTGACCTCATCTGACCCCTGGAATCTAGAGAGGAAGTCAGGTGTTACACTGCTCACTCATGGTCATGTCACCTGCTGAATGGCACACTCAACCCACATCCTCCCAGCCTCTCCTCTCCCAACTACAGCTGCTGCTTCACTTGTTTACAGCAGTTTGCCTCCTGCTGTAAAGCATTATAAACAAGGAAGGAGAATCCAAACAGTTTCCCAGGCCGGAGTTGGAAGACCAACCCCATCTCTTGGGAGCTACAGAAATGAGTTTCTGAGTCCGTTTGTCAGTAAAATGAGGACCAATGTGAAGCTTAAATGAAGTAATAGATGCAAAGTGAATACCGGTTCTAAGATACATAAGTGGCACCTGAGGATATTATCAATATCTACTACCATCTGTGGTGTTGGTGTTCTCCCAGCTTCACAAAGATGGCTACAGAACACCCTCTGCAGTAGTCTCAGGAGCATGCGTGGCCAGCCGAGAATGGCAGCAGTCAACACCTACGACCATGCCCTAGGTCGTACCATGATATTTGCTTTACGCAGCCTACTCCCGTGAAAATAATCGGTGGGCTTCGTGCTTATCTTGTCTCTAATGTGAAGACAGAGGAACACAGATTTAGGGACCTGACAGGTTAGGCTGCTAGTAAAGGTGGAGCTGGATTTGAAGCCAGCTCTAGCTCCCCAAGAGAAAGCGTGTTGGGTTTACAAGAAGCTTCCATGACTAGAGCAAAGCAGAGACTTTCTTCGTCATTTTTTCCTGGCTAAGGACACCATGGCTGAGCTGACAGGTGGTGAAACCAGGAAGGTTGAAACCCAGAGCATTTATTTGCCTTGAGCAAGGGTACGGCTTTTTGGAGGTGAGATCTTGAGGCCAGGCCTCCAGGCTCCAGTTCAGGTTCTTTGCCTAACAGCCCATGTCTCTCCATGGAGAGGAGTTACCAGGTGAAGGGTTGTGGGAGACCAGCCAGAGATACTTAACACTTTTGAATGACAACATTCTATCTGCATCCGGACGAGTCTTCAGTTATTTCCATTCTACTGTGTTTGCTATTGGCAAGAACATTCTTTTTCTCCTTGCCAACTAATACTGTAACTTGTTTGCGCAAAGTCTTCAAGAGCTGGGGAGATGACTGACAACGTTTTCAGTTTCCAAGTCTGAGAAAATGAAGATGTTTTGAAATTTAGACCTCATGAGTTAGAAAGCAGAAAATCATGACACTTGCTAAAGCAGCGCTTGTCGGTAGACTCAGTGCTGAGGCAACAGCTGATGCGCAACAGTAAGTCATTTGTCCATGTGTGGACATGCCACCGCAAAAGATTCAGCTAATACTGGAGGGGGAAAAAATCCCCAAACCAGTTACACTACTTGGAGAGTCTTATACTTATGTGCAGATATGTTACTAACGAGGAAAACCACTTCTGGAAAGGGTGTTCCCTGCACTCATAGCTTCAGCAGAGCAAAGTGAGGTGTTTCTGAGAGGGGAACACACAAAAAACCCTGTTTCCCCTGGGTTCTGGGATATCATCTGAAGAAACCATTTGTAGAGGAAGACACAATCTGACATTCACACGGTAAAAACATACAAACGACAGGACCACCAAGTTTAGAAAACGTCCTACAATGTGCATTTTATTCCATATCATTATACAATGTTTACACATCGGCGTAACTCTTAAGAAAATGTTCTCTCCTTCCCAGTCATACATAGTGCCTAAACCTTTCACCTTAACATGGAGAACTGAAAGAGTGGGGGCCCACATGGAATGCCATCCTACAGAGCTGTCACGAGCTGTGAGTGTGCCAGTCGGGAAGGAATGAAGTCTTACAAGAGCAGCGTGGCTTACAGACCCTTGGCTTGAGTGAATTCTGAAATGTGGAATCCACAGTCTCATCTCGTAGGAAAACTCAAGACAAAATAAATTAGTGTTGGACAGAGTTCTAAATTGTATATATGGAACAAAGACCACAGGGGATCTTTTGTTTGAAGTAGCACCAATCCACACCTGACTGTGTTTCCAATGTTCATCTTCCTGTTGCCTCTACTGTTGGCACTCTGAGTGGAAATCTTTCTGCTTTAGTGAGGATTCCTACACGGACTAAGCAGACAGTGTTGCTAAACTCTCTACAATGTGTGGCAATGTCAACCTGGGAAATGGCACATTTAAACCATTATCGCCCGGACACAGGCTTGCCTTTTTGTGTGTGTTTTCCCCACCCTTGCCCCAGCTGGTATTTCGTGAATGTTTCTGTGACAGTGGTAAAAGTAAATAAAAATGCATTTAAGGGGTAAGCAGGTGTTTAAAAACAAAACAACAAGAACAAAATGAGCAAATGTGGCCGCTGCTAAGGAGGTGTTCACATGTTGTTTAACTCCAGTAAAGTCTGATCCAGCATCTGGTGCATGCTAAGGTTTTCTTCTTTGGCATGAGCCACTTTCTCTGTGGTGGGATTAGAAAATTAAGTCATGAATAGCTGCACTTTGAACACAATGGTGGTTTGTACATTTAGGCAGGCAAACATCAACCACAAACACAGGACGAGATGATTAAACGAGGCATGCTTGTAAGACGGTACTCATTTCCAGACAGGGACCTCGGAGGGGGAGACATCCCTGACCCCGGGGAGTCACAGACTCTTAGAGCGGCAGGTGCACCTCCACCAACACCCACACTGGGAAGACGCAGGTGGGGTTTGGTGAGGGCTCACAGACTGTGTGCCGGGGAGCAGGGAAAGGCAAAAACCAAATACAGCTCGCAGCACTGTTATACAAATGGAAGAAGTTAATACAGTGGACACTTCCGAGTTACAGGCAGTGCAAGGTCTGGGAGTTGTGCTGGAACACAATCTCACAGAAAACAAAGATGACATAAATAGGTATTCTGACTTCTTAAATGATTTATTTCTATTGCTCATAAAAAAATTTCAACATGTTTCATGCACACTTTATTAGGACATTCTTTTAATATTTTATAGGGTTCTATTTACTATTAGCATGACAGTCTCACCATAGTCCAACACCATTAGAACAAAGCATACCTTTCAGACAACCAGGGACTTCTGACATGAGCTTCTGTTTTCAAAAGCTATTTTCCCAAGCATAGGTACATTTAATCATATTTCAAACATTGTACTATATCTTAAGAAGCAAGGAATATAATATGGAGTAGGAATATATATATCTGTGGTTGTGTATATATATTCTTAAAGCTGGATTCACAGTTGTCTATGGGAAACAGAAAACATTCTTTTGGTCCTCATTATTTATCATTCAAACAAGAGGACCTGCTATTTTCAAGAGTGCCGAGTTGACGGGTGTATATGTTTTACCATAAAATCTGTTTTGTAATGAGAGAGAACTGAATTAACATTTCAGCTACCTAGAGGAAATGCAGGCAGGGCCTGCCTCGCAGCCGACACCCTTCTGCTGCATTTCTTCAGAAAGCAACTGTTTCACACCCTAATGGTGGAAGGCAGGAGGCTTAGATCTCCCACACAGGGGCTCTAGTCCTAGAATTCAACCCGAGTGTTTTCACACACAGTTTAATCCTCATTCAGGGCCAGCTTGAGTTCATTAGTTAGGCGGCGGTTTTGCTCAAGTTGCTGGTAGAGTTGATCTGGACAGGTCAGCAAGCAGGTTAGCAGAAGAGAAGAGGCAGAAGGAAGAGAGGTTAGGCAGACTCGGTGAGAGGCAGGTTAACAGACAGACAGCACAGAGATACCTCAGGTAGGACAGCAACCGGTCACCTGCTATGCAGTGTCCCTTGACCCCCATGGTCATCTGTCCTGTGCCCAAGAAGGGTGGATGTAAAAGGCTTGGCAGGGCCAGGATTCCTTTTTTGGTGGCGAGGGGCGCAACAGGCAAAGACGCAGAAGAGTGGCCATTCCTCTCGTTCCTCACTAAACCCTCCAGAACTGAGCCATACATGGATATGGCAACAGATTTGGGAACTGAGGCCTAACTGGCTCATCATTCTCCCTTTGCTGGGCCTGACAGAGAACACAGGCGAGACCTCCGACTGCCTATCTGGGCTCACCTGTTCTAGAACCCTTTTCCTCTCCATTCACAGGGCAAGCTTTCCCTTCAGGAAGGACCAAGTAGGGGTTACTAATCGGCTGCCTTTACATTTTGAAATGCAGAGTTAAGTCCTGTCCTTCCCCATTCACCATGGCACAGGGTAAAAATTCTGAACTCTTGTCCAATGTGGACAGCATGTTACCCTATACCAATAGCAAAAGGACAAACATTTATCTCTACCCAATGCTGATTTAGACTTGGGATAGCATTCATGACTGGGGCTAATGCATCTGTATAAAATGAACAAAACTTGGAACATCAGCATGAAGACCAGTGTGATACACTTTACAGGTGAACATGCAATCTGCTCTTGTGGCAAGGAAGCCCCCCACAAGTCCGTCTGAATCTAATGATCCAGGGGACACCCACACAACCACACACGAGAGCCAGATGCCCACTGGAAAAGCTGGAGGGAGCATGGTTGCTTGAAGGACGATGCCAATCTGGACCCAGAAATACAGAACGGTCTTGAAAAACGAACAGTCTTATCCCCTGGGGAAATGCGTCCTCTGCAGTCCTCAGGGCTGCTGGGAAAATGAGCAATTCTCCCATGAACAATCTCTCCAAAATGGGAGAAGAGGCCACGTGTGTTACATTTTCTAGCTTGGACTACTTCTTCCTTGTTCTTTTTGCTCATGCAAATGTCTGAATATTCAAAACCCCAAGCAAATGTCACCCCTACCCCCCAAGTAGCTCACAGTAAGAACGACTCTTCCTTCTTGGCTCTAGACATACAGCGCCTATTAGTTCAGACTCGCTTCGTTCATCAATCTTCCCACAAGATGGCCAGCTAGCCAAGAAAAAAGAACACTCCTAGCCCATCTCCTCCCACACCCTACCACCTCCCACAGTGCCTTGTACGGGGCACAGGCTTCAGGGCTGCAAAACATCAGCCTCATTACTAGATTCACACTACCTACACAGGAACTGTCATCGGGGACAAGGACAGGTAGGATGTCTCAGTTTGCTGAGCCCAGATGTTTGGCCAGGTTGGAATGGAAGGACTTTGGGAAAACCTAGTGAATCAGAGGCTCAGTGTGATTCAGCGGAAAGGACAGTGGTTGCTCCCACAAAGTCCTCTGGACCAGCTCTACTTCAGTTGCCATGGAGTGGGTGTATGTGGGTGGTCTAAAGGTAGGGATCAGACAAGCTTGTACCCTCAGAAGTGTTTCCCCCTCTTCTCCTATGGAGTCTTCCAGAAGTCGTGAAGCCTCTGGTGTTCAGACCCAGTGATGCCTTTGGCTTGGTCCACATGGCTCTGCAGCAGCTGTATCTATGGCCTGGCCTGCTGAGCCGGACACCCCAGCTCCAGGAACTTCCGGCTGAACTCAGCTTGCTGTGTATCCTCTCGTGTGTGCACACCTTCCTGGGCTACTCCAGACGGGCCTTCGCAATCCATTAGTTCCTTGTTTCCCCTTGCACAGTGTACTTATAGAAAGTGTGAGCGTCTCTGGAAGGGTGTCCAAGAAGTAGGTGTGCCTCCAGAATTAATGAACATCTGCTCAGTAAAACTTTTAGACCTGTCATTTTGTCTATGGCAGGAGGACTACCAGAGAAGAGTACACATGTCTATTACTCTTAATTTAAAAAAGAGCAAGATAGGAGTCATGGTCAAAAGTAGGCCCTGAGGAGCCTTAAGAAAAACATGAAATTATAGAAGTTTTTATGTTCTCAAGGAAGAGACATTGTCTGGAGTCTAAATTTTAAAAAGTAATAAAATACTTTAATTCACAGCTCTCTTTTAAACAAAGGTATTTCCCCTCTGCTCTGAAGTCTTTGCAGTGAGTAACACTGTTTTCAGTCTGTCCAATTTATTTGAGTATAGTGGTATATCAGCCCTCTTGGGCTAATAAAAACCTTATACAAAATATAAAGACCATCCATATTTAAAAATCAGGAAAAATATGGCCAGATTATTGAGGAAGGGGAAATGTTGGAAATGAAGAAACTAAAGTCCTTATTAAAGTTCTAATTTTGCAAGGTATTCTTAAAAAAAAAAAAAACATTTAATTGATGTTTGTGAATTGAATTAAGTCCAAATAAAATAAAACTATATTTGTGTGTGATTGAATCAGGGTCTCACTCTCTTGCCCAGGTTAGAATGCAATGACATGATTATGGTTCACTGCAGCCTCAACCTCCTGGGCTCAGGTGATCCTTCCACCTCAGTCTCCTGAGTGGCTGCCGGACTACAGGTGAGCACCACCAAGTTAGGCTAATTACTTTTTGTTGAAATGAGGTCTTGTTACGTTGCTCAGTCTGGTCTCAAACTTCTGGGCTCAACCAATTCCCCTGCCTGGCTTCCCAAAGCACATGCCACCACACCTGGCTAAATACAACCATATTCTGAACAATTTCCACCAACTACTTTTTTTGGGGGAAAAAAAATCAACTTCAATGGCTTTATTTTTTAAATGTCCACAAAAAACAAAACAAAAAGCTATTAAACACAAAGATAATGCATGTACAACTGTTTCTAAAGAATATGTGATATGTCTAAGAGCACAAAAATAAATCATGACTGAACACAATCATACTTAGAAAACCTAAGATATCATTTTCACAATTAAAATACAGGTGGTTGAGTGATGAACCTACTTTTAAAGAGCTTGAACTCCCCTTTGTGCTGTAACAGGATGATCAACAGTAACCACAGCTTACGCGGTCTGGATCCAAGTTCTTTTTCACCTGTCTTAGGTGTAAACTCCTAGCAATGTGGGATGGCCGCGAGGCCATTCATCGTGAGCCTTCCATTAGTGAGCCATGTCCTCTCAAGCAGGGCCTTCTAGTCATCAGCACAGAGCTCTGGGCCATCACATCCCACGCTGACCCTCTGGCAGAGGAAGACCCTAATCAAGCCAGCTCTTCCAGATCCCAACAAGAATTGTCCCCTGTGCAGAGAGGATCTCAGCCTGGAATGCACACCAGAGCCATCACAATTCCTCCCTCAAACCCCCACAGATGCCAGAGTTCAAGCCAACCGTTAGAAACCAAAACTATGAGAGGGAGGCAGGTCTGGGTACTTTTTTAACCTTTTGCACTTGGATCATAAATCTAGCAAACAACTTGGATGTCCCTTCTCAGGAGACTGCTGGTGATTATACAAGACAAACTTATGCAAGCGCACGTTTTCCAAAAATGCATGTTTCCTTGAAGTTTTCCATTCAAATTGCATGAAATAGCAAATAAAGAGATGGGATATATACTGAGATACATGTTAAAAATATCAGCTGGCATCATGTTGAAAGAGAATGTATAAGCTGGGCTCGGTGGCTCAGCCTGTAATCCTGCGCCTTTGGGAGGCTGAGTTGAGTGGATTGCCTGAGCCCGCGGGTTCGAGACCCGCCTGGGCAGGCGAGACATCATCTCTACAATAAATAAAAAAAAAAATTAGCCAGGCATGGTAGTGTGTGCCTGTAGTTTCAGCTACTTGGAAGGCTGAGGCAGAAGGATCGCCGGAGCCCAACAGGTCGAGGCTGCAGTGGCTGGGAGCGGCCACTGCACTCCAGTGTGGGTGACAGTGAGACTCTAACTCAAAAAAAAAAATAAATAAAATAAAATAAATAAATAAATAAAAATAAAAAAGAGAATGTATAAAGTGGCTTCACAGTGTTGCCAACACTTCTTTATGACAGAAGGTAGAAACACAGCTGTGGGGATATACTTTGGATCATATGGTATAACTTGAAAAGTTAGATAAGCAAGTTACTGTAGCCTTAAAAAAAAAAAAAAAGATTTTCAAAGTTGAAGGCAGGTTGTATAGAAGTACCCAGAGGCACAGATCGAACTTAGTCTATCTACACTAAGTTGGAAAAGTAAAATTGGAAAAGTAATTTTCTTTTGCTAAGTTTCATTCTGTGATTTCATAATTTACAATTAAGCATTTTTTAATCCATTTATTTAGTTTGCAGAGCAATGGCAAAATGAAAGGACAAAAGTGAGAGTTATAATATCAGCAGCAATAAAGACGAGTTAGGTTTAGACTCATCTTCATGGTTTTCAGAAATCACAAATGTACCCTTCCACATTGTCTTCGAAAACAGACTGAATAACAAATTACAATTAATATGGAAGGACGGAAACAAGACTGCATTATCTGGCTCCAATAGAAAAACACCAGGTGGAAGACATCAAACAAGTAACAACTGCACAACATGTATCAATGATCCTGCAATGAATGTCAGTGACTGGTTCACATGTTAAGAAAAATATAAAGTTTTGATTTTTTGGTCATAAATAAATTCCTCCATGTCCAAAATTCCATCATAAGCCAAATATTACAATAAAATAACTGATTCCAATGCTATACTATCTACTATGAAGTGATTTGCTTTTCATTATTCTATAAAAAAGTATGGCTGAGTTGCTTGGAGGTGATCCGCAAGATGGCTCTGAGTGCAAAGGGCTAAAAGTTCCACACAGAACTCCTGCTTTAGAAACTCCTAATTTTAACATATAATGTTCAGAATAGAGAAAAGAAAAAGCAGCAGCCCAAAACTAACTCTCATATGTGTGAAGCAGATTTGTAGTTTTATTCAGTGATGTTGAAACTAAAATGCCAATAAATAAGAAGTAAAAAGAATAGCAAACAGAAGTAGCTTACACAGTGTTTATTTTACACTGAACTGGAGAGCTTCTGTACAATAGAAAGCACAGTGAGTGCCTGGCTCTAGGCAGGAGGCTAAGAGCAAGAACCAGAGTCAGCTGGAGAACAGGCTGATGCAGCTCAGAGAGGTAGGCCGTCCAGCTCGAGGAAGGAGTCTTGGGAGAAGTGAAGCAAAGAAACTTATCTGCGTGAAGATAAAAGGTGGGAGAAAAAGAAAACAGTGGCACAATGGAAAAAAGAAAACCAAATGAACAGACAAGAGCAGCACATGAAACAAGACAGGGAGCAGTCATGCAAAACCTTGTACCAGCTGCTGCACCCTTGGGTTGACACCCATCCTCACTGACTCTGCACCTGAGGCTGCCGTGGGCCCCCCTGGGCAAGGGTCCATTTTAAGAAGACCCGGAAACAGAATTTAAACACAAACTACAAACTAAACCCACGTTTCAGAATACCTAACCAAACTTGATGCTAAAAGTTCTTCCCACAGAATCACATGTGAGTACTGGAAAAGACCTTAAAGACGGGTGATCTGATCCACCCTCTCATTTACAAGTGAGGGAAAAAAGAAGCCAGAATGCTCTCTGGTTTCCATGGTAACATGCACGTCACTAAGGGCTTTTCTGTTGAGTGTGATTCTGTGATCTGCAGGGCAGCAGGCACATGTCCCCCTCTTCAAGCTACCATTTTTTTCTGCATGGGTAAGTAAATGACACGTGGGCCTGGAAAATGACATTTCCAGCTTCAACCGGAATTCAGTATGATGTTAGCATGAAGAACTAACTCTGTGAAACACTCCAGGTTAGAAATTTAAAGAGGCAGAAGCAGCTTAATGCTTGCATTTGGTTAGTACCATGTGAATTAGTCATATTTGCTCAAGGTTCTCCTCATGAAAACAAGACACCCTGCTCCAGTTCCTACTGCCTTATGGGAAAATCTGGACCACTAACTCCCAAGCTCACACTGTACGATCTGGGCTTTATTTCCCACTTCTTTGACACAGGTTGTGATGAATGTTTACTGTGGGTACTTTAATTCCCTTCATACAGACAGAAAATGAAAGGCTTGGTTACTCAGCAGAGGGTTTACTCTAGAATTCTTAAACGTGAACAAGAGATGATCTTTTGTGGCACCATTCTTGAGGCTGTATTAGATTATGCTATTTCCTTTTCCTCAGACCCAACAACCTAACCCGCCAGGGTTTCCTTCCGTTTAAATTTCTCTTATGAAAGGAATCACACTGTACTTCACCGAATCTCAGGAAACCGATTTTTGCTATTTCTTGAGAGGTTCTGCTCAACTGCATGGCCTGCTAGTTTTACTTGAGTCTAGTTTAATCTCTCAAAAGGATAGCCCTCAAGGTCATTCATATTCCAGTTCACTGCTTGGCGGGAACAGTCTAGTTCAGGGTTTACAAAATAAAAGGACTGTGAGAGAGTGATTTATATAGACAGACTTAACCTACTTGGCCTTTGTATTAGTAGAAAGTGAAAAACAACGGCTAATCCAGGTTATGCGAGAGCGTGCGCAGAGGGTACAAAGGTGGAGATGAAGGCGTAAGGAAGGAGCATGGCGAGTTTATCACGCGAGCACCAGGGCGCGGGTATGAGCAGGCAGGGTGGATGACATTTACATGGAAGTCATGTCGTTGAGAGCGTGGTCCAGCTCCTCGCTGATGGCCTTGTACTTCAGTTTCTGAGCGTACAGCTCGTCTATGACCAGGAAGTGTGAGGCAGAGGTGCAAGGGCATGGAGAGTGACCAAGAGATGGAGGGTGAGTGGGGTGGCGCGGGCGCCATCCCGACACAGCAGCGAGAAAGGGCAGTGCATGAGGGGTTGTGCCGCGGCAGGTGGCCAATGCAGGAGGCGTGCGTTTGGTTTTTAAATAAATCGAAACAAAAACAAAGAGAACAAAACCCATTAGAAAATAAAACAGAAAGACTCAATGTGAACATAATAACAAATATGGTAGGTATATCAGCAGGCCGCATTAAATCCTAATAAAACCACAGACAGCTGCCTCCTGGGCGGGTAATGAAACATCTTTCTTTTGCAGAGTTGTATTTTTACACAGAAGCACTCAGCCACCTGCAGCTACAAACAATGGAAAAAATATCCAAGGGCAGAGTTTTGGAAGAGCAATTTACAACTATACCCGTAAGCCTTATCTGGCTCCACCTTCAAACCATGGACTTCCTGACCACACTAGGCCACCGGGATATCAAGTTTTAGTGTCATTTAAACGACTCCTGTGGTCTTCCCACACAAGCTGCCTCTTACTGGTCCAGGAGGCTTGAAAAGTAAAAAGAGCCACACTTTCTATGGTGATGTTGTGGCAACTCTGCAAGTGGATTTTCTAACAATGAAGGCTTCACACTTTGCTCCACTTGGGCAGGCTATTTGATGACGATTTGTCACTCTCTCTTCCCCACTATCCTGGTGAATGCACCAAACTTCAGTCCTTCTCTAGCCCTTCTGCCTGAGATGTGTGTGTGTGTGTGTGTGTGTGTGTGTGTGTGTGTGTGTTTGTTTCTCCTTTTTCACAGCAAACCCTCCGCAAGCCTCAGAGATCAACATTTAAGTTTACTGTGAGACAGAGTGGGTATTACTGAAATAAAACCTAAATCCCTTAAGGGAGAAATGCTTAAGTGTAATCTCGTAACACAATGCCCTACTGATTTTCCCCTCCTCTTTCAGGACACAGAATATTTTGCTAAGATAATGAACGACTTAAAAAAAATCCAAATCCTTACACTGAATTAATACGCGGAAGAAGACAAGTTGTGTCTAAAAACAAATCCACATCATTCCTAAGATAATCAGGAAGGGTCACTAGAGATACAAAATCATCCTAGAGTCACTCTCACCTGCAAGCACCCCACGCACAATGAAAACCAAGCCTGCCACACTCCTGCTGATTGTGAGATCAAGCTGGGGGGCATTTGCTGGCTCGGCTGGTAGCTGACAGTCACCCCATAAGCAGTAGACACAGGTCCAAGAGTTTAGGAGCCACAGACAGAAACCCCAGAGGACAGACAGAAGGATGTGCAAGAGCAAAGAAGTGTATCAAGGCAGATGCCTGAGGACTGGAAAATAATTTTGCTAGGTCAGCATTCAACCCTAAGAATTAAATAAAAAGTGACACTTAAAAGCTTACCTTCTAAGTCATCAATGCTTTTCTCCAATTTAGTTACTGACCTCTCAGCAAACTCAGCCCGAGTCTCAGCCTGTAACGATTTAAGTTATTTGAGTCAAAGTTGGGAAGTTTTTATGTTTGCTGCAGCTCCAAGTACAGGAAAAACAAGAGGATGGACACAATGCGCATCACCTGTCAAGTGGGTCTGAAACCACCTGTGGGTTTCAGCGCTACCACAAGAGACGGCAGCTAGCATGGCACCAAGACTCCAAGACCGCCTTTGAATATTCCTGACTTGCCGCATCATAGCTTTAAAATGAAAGCTGTGACCAGCTCCATGAAAACAAACTCAACTCTAAGTCAGCTGACTCCCCCCAGAACTCTCACAACATTACCTCCTTCAGCTTGTCCGAGAGGACCTTGATCTCCTCCTCATACTTGTCCTCCTTCTGCGAGTACTGCAATTAGAAAGAGCATCCAGATGTCAGGCTGCAGCTTGCGCGCCTTGTGCTTCCTGATGCAAAGAACCTGCCAGCCCAGCAACAGATGTTAAGGATCTCTCGGGAGGTAACGGAACCTCCAATATCGAATGGCAAACTACAATATGTGTTCTGCTTCCTTGCCTATTGGTTTACATGGGGTAAGAACGAGATAAAATGTATCCGTTTGGCACTTGGTTTAAATTAAATCGATGACTTGGGTATCTGACATAAAATAAACACGCTAGTTAAAAGTAAAAAGGCCTGCTGTCCGATAACCGTCCGGAACCACCTCGAAATACTGCCACTTGTAAACGTCTACCGTCCGGCTGCTTTCGTCAGCAGGGCCTCTCCCAAGCAGCCCCGAAAAGATGCCTTTTCCCACACCCCATGCTCCTGGCCTACCTTCTCAGCCTGAGCCTCCAGTGACTTCAGGTTGTTCGTCACAGTTTTCAGTTCTTCTTCAAGCTCGGCACATTTGCTATTGTTTTCGATCAGAGGCAGAAAGGGTGCGAGACAAGCCAAAGAGGAGCAGAGAAAAAGGAGAGGGAGGGGAAAAATGAAAACCAAGTCCTAGAGTCGAAGGGCTGCCTTAAAGGAGCCAGATCACCAGGTAGTAAAGTGCTCACTTCGGCCAGGGACACTGTCCCCAACCTCGCACAGCAGACAAAATCCAACAACTGTGAAGTGTGATCATTTGGCTTCTTTCGTGGCTGCCCGAAGAGCATTCATGAAGGGAAAACAAGGAGCATAAAGGACCGAGGGAAAGCATTTAAGCAAGATCTAAATAGCAGAGGGTGTAGTGAAGGTGCAGTCGTTACACCAGACAGACCAGTAGGCACTGGCAGCTGAAGACGCCTGAGTGGCAGTTAAACCTGAAAACCACACACGAGCCATCAGTACCTTATCCTCGGCAGCCATTAATGCTTTCAAGGTCTGATCCATTATTCTTAATTGTTCTTCCAGCTGTCGAACTTGGCTGTTAGTGGACACAGGAAATGCACAAGGCCATTCACAAAATCAGTGTGCAGGTAAGGCATGCAGTGACACACGCATTCACACATAGACACCCCACACGAGTCCTCCGTGCTCCAGACTCGCGGCTCATCCCCATCAGATGAGCACAAAAGGAGCCCGGAGCTGAAACAGGTGAATGTGCAGCTGCCAGAAGGTCATGCTGTTTAGTCACTGCTCTGCAGCTCCCCATCGTGGCCTCTGGGTGCCGGGCCTGCTTACCCTTCTGAGAGCTCAGCCCGCTCCTCTGCACGTTCCAGGTCACTCTCAATGATGACCAGTTTACGGGCCACCTGCAGTGGGAAAGCACAATACACATACACCATGGGGTTGGCAACCTTTGCGTAGGAGGGTGTGGGGGTAGGAATCAGATCCTATCACTCCCTAAGGGTGCTGGTCTACAAACAAGATGGTCCTTTCTGGTAGACTGGAGAGAAGCAAATCTCAATTAGGAGCGCCAAGGAAGGATGCCTGAGGCTTCTGTTCGCAAAGGCCCCAGAGGGTTAGTCAGGATCGAACAGTCTCAGTTGGAAGCCTGACCCGGGCAAAGTCTGTATGGCAGCCAGACCAAAACAGGGAGGGAGGAAGAAATACACAAGTCACAACCTCAAAAAGAGCAGGAGGAGACACGATGCATTTCTTCTGGAAAGGTGGGGGGTCCAGGAAAAACACTGAAGAATTAAGACTCCACTGATTGAGAGCTCTGTCCAGCAACCTCCTTTTTGTGGAGGAAGATGTGAGAGATGCTAAGGCGAGACGAGCGGGTGATGATTGACGGTCAAATGTGCCCTCTGTGGAAGACCCTGAGTGGAGAGGGAGCCTCTGGGGCAGCTCGCAACGCGTGAGCATGGTGTAATGGGAAGGTGATGATAATGACACTAAAAAAGGACAGCCAATGCCTTTTCAGGACAGCCACGGTGATACAGTCAGGAAAATACTGAAGCTCAACAGACATGTTGGCTCTGTCAGCATGGGAGGCTGTTTTCATCTCCTGCGAGAAGGCACCATATATCCCACGCCCACTGCAAGGCCCGTGGCCCCAGAGCTGCCTGGGCTGGATGTGCTGAGTGAGACACACCACGGGAGCTCCTTCCAAAAGACACAGGGGCCCAACGTTCCCCTCTCCCGGCCACAGGCCTTTCCTGCCCTGGTCTCTGGGGGTGGGGGAGAAGAGTTGTGGTCCTTCTTCCCGGGGCCATTGATTGGCTTCATGACTCTGAAGACCAGGGGACGCTGCTTCTCAAAACCACTCATTTTTGCCAAGGAAGCAGACTGCTCCACTCAGGAACTAAGGCTGTTCCCTGGCCTCCCGAAGGCCACTGCTGGGAGTCCCCGACTCTGGGCCCCAGGATCTGACCTCTTCATACTTGCGGTCGGCATCTTCAGCAATGTGCTTGGCCTCTTTCAGCTGGATCTCCTGAATTTCCATTTTTTCTTCATCCTTTTGGGCTCGACTTTCAATGACTTTCATGCCTCTGACAGGAAGACAAGCAGGAAAACCCAAGATTTAGAGCTGACCTCCCGAAATGCACACTGCACTGCTGTGGTCTGTGAGGCAAGTCTAAATGGCAGACCAAAATAGAGCACGGAGCTACTTTTATTTTCCAAACCATGAAGCAGGACTTTCCAGAGCTAAAGGAAGAAACACACACATACATTTCTCCCTGTTCATTGTGGATGAACTCTCTCACTTTGGGTACTGGTGAAATTGTCCAGGCATCCAATGTTAAATGGACGGTACTGTGTCAGGGTCCAGCATAAATTTGGGAGGCATGGAATCAGGAAAACCCAATGTACTTTACTTATCAAATATAGAAAGAGATGTCCTCCCTTTTCTGTGGGAAGCCCCAGCTTACAAATGGACCAAAACTCAAACAAAAGCAAATTTACCCTCATGTGCCTCTTTCTTCCTCACCAACCACAAATGAAAAGATTAGACTGGCCCATATAAAAATGGCAGTTCCATATGGTTGAACTGAACACTTTAGATAAGTTTTGACTGAAGTGGAACCTGGTCGTGACAGGGGTGCTGAGAGGCCCGACACCGGCTTCTATGCTGATGAGTGTATCAGGGTCCTGTTGGGTGTTACGAAGTTTCAGAAAGTGTTAACGGACCAATGGCATTTAATGGATGTATGGAATACAATTTATGTTAAAATGGAATTCATTTGCCAAAATTTAAATGGGGAGTAAGATAAAAACCACTATTTTTTGATGAAGCACTGGAGCATACTTGAGGAGACCTGAGTGTCTGGGCTCAGCTGCAAATACACTGTGAGCCTTTGGGTAGGACACGTCAGTCTCTCAGCCCTAGTTTTCTCATCTGTAAAACCAAAGGATGCAATAAATGATCTCTAAGTTCCTTGAGCTCAAACTCCAACATGAACAGACTGCCTATAAGGTTCTCTAACAAGCATATTTCAGAAAGAAGTCAACCACAAAACCACTGTTATGTGTACATTGTAAAAGATGATTATTCATCTTAAAAAATTCTAAAATGTTTGGTTAGTGAAGAAACACTGGTGAACAACGGCCTGAAAACTTAGCTAAAAAGCCTTACTCCTGATGTCTCAAATCACTCTTTTGACACCTGGTGGCAGGAACCCTTCAAAGATGAAGAAATGACCAAGAGGACTGACTGCGTTCACCTGCCCAGGGCACAGTGCAGACGTGTAAGCATTCAATGTTATATTACCCCTCAAGCAGTAGAGCACTCTCTCACCTCATGGAATCTTCTAAGAGTGCTTCTATGCAGTACAGCAAATCCATCAACTTAACCAGCTGAGCGTAAGAGAAGATGCCTTCCAGAACACATAAAGGGAACCATGTTTCTCCTTTATGACCACAAAACTGATCCTTGGAGTAGAAAGTCAGGCAGAGCCAGGTCACAGCAGAGGTGGGCTCAGAATACTCGCCTCTGGCTGTTCCTGTGTGTGTGGGTCACAGGTGGGTTGTTATGACCAAATCCCAAACAACTTACTTTTGCAGATTACAGTTCTGTTTTATCTGTACTTTTTCTTCCATCTGTTTGACAACTGACAGCCCACAGTTCCTGTAGCTAGGCCTAAACTTTCTTAGTATGTTTTAAAACACAGTTACATATTTTCAAAAAAAAGCACAATTGCTCTGTGGCCAGCAAGAATGAAAAGAACCAGTATGTATCTCTGAAATATCTCACTTATACGTCTGATTCCCTTGCTGGCTGGTGAGCTCTGTAAGGGTAGGA